>NC_136491.1:8303994-8438994 GCF_053919585.1 Euprymna scolopes | reverse complement strand
TTGCTTCCAACAGAAGTGTATGCTATCCCAACTATCATCACTGGACCTGAGGTAATCTCGTCAGCATCATACAAAGCCAATCTCTTTGCCAAGAACTTTGCAGCTAATTCTACCCATTTACGGCCAAGGCCGCCAACCCCAGTATTTCCTTGTATATCAAAAAATATGCTATGTGACATATCTGTACGTGATGTTGCCAAGCTAATCAAAAACCTTCATTCCAGTAAAGCAACTGGCCCTGACGACATTCCAAGTATAGTGCTCAAAAGGCTTCAACCGGAACTAGCACCCACGCTTACAAAGTTATTTAAGCGTTGTCTTAAGGAGAAATGCTTCCCAACACCAATAAGTCTCCTATGCATCATGAGTAAGCTGCTGGAATCTGTGCTAAATAAAAGTAGTCAACCATCTCAGCAAAAATAACCTTCTTATTGACATGCAATATGGCTTCCGTTCTGCTAGATCTATAGCAGATGTGCTTACAGTTATATCTCATAGGATTGGTGAATCCATCGAAGGACGCTTCCTCTCAAGGCCAATTGCTCTTGACATATCAAAGACCTTTGATCCTTATCAAAGGTCTTTGATATGTCAAGAGCAATTGCCCTTGAGAAGAAGCCTATGGCATAAAGGTTTACTTCACAAGATCTCCAGTCATGGTATAGCTGGAAATGTCTTCTGAACTATTAAATCATTTCTCACTGATAGGTTCTTAAGAGTAGTGATTGATGGGAAGAAATCAGAAACTCACATTATTAATGCTGGAGCCCCTCAGACGTCCATCATGTGTCCAACTCTCTTCCTGATCTACATCAATAATCTTCCAAACCATATCCTTTGATCATTCGTAGATATTTATGCGAACGACACTACCATCTATGGTAGCACTTCGAAGACCGTAAAGGACCAAGTTCTCTCTCTCTCTCTCTCTCTCTCTCTCTCTCTCTCTCTCTCTCTCTCTCTCTCTCTCTCTCCTCTGATCTTGAGCACGTGGTACAATGGGGAAAAAGTGGCTGGCTACTTTTAATGCATCAAAAACCAAGATTCTATCTTTACATCATCAACGCTCTGTTGCCCAGCTGTCATCAATCGAAATGAATGGCTTCCATTTTGGGGAGGCCTTATGTTTTGACAAGCTTCTGGGCTTGACTGTTACTCCCGATCTGAAATGGAACACGTATATCAAATCCATTGCCAATGTTGCTGGAAAAATGGTGGGATCCTTCTACTGCTCCGGTAGATATCTCACTCCTGATGCAATTCTCTACCTATATAAAAGCCAGGTACGGCCAACGATGGAGTACTGTTGCCACATCTTGGCAGGAGGTGCTCGAAGCAGCTTATCCTGCCTTGACAGAGTTCAAAATAGACTTCGTAGCTTAGTGGGGGTGTCCTTTTCTCTTCCTTGCAACCTCTTTCCCACAGAAGAGACGTAGCGAGCCTGTCCCTGCTTTATTGTTATTTTCATGGCAAGTACTCATCTGAACTTCAATCTATGATCCATCCCCTCGGCAGGCTTTCACGAAAAACACTCGTTTAGCCAGAACCACTATACAACAATTTCCCACACTCTTTATCTGTCCCTCCACCTAAACGTAGATTCCATGATCAACGCTTCTTTCTTAGAAATGCTCGCCTGTGGAACTCTATTCCGTTTACCTGCTTTCTAGCTGACTACAATCCGATTGTCTTCAAGTCCAACGTGAACAAGTTCCTACTGAACTGTCCCCTTAAGTAATCCAAGTCATAAAATTCCCACTAATGTCTACTACGCTAAAATCACAATGACTAGTGTATACCCATTAACCCTTATCCTCGAGTGGCCACTGGGCCTTGATAAGTGGTGGCCCCCATGTAAAAAAAAAAAGATTTCTCTTTGTCTCTATGGTTGTCCGTTCTACTTTTTCTCGGAAACTACTGCGCCCATCTGTCTAACATTGTGTATGAACCTTTGTTATGATGAGGTTCAACGAATTAAGTATTGTGGTATTCGTTCGGTGAACAGTTAAGGGTTAATAGAAATTACTCACCTATATTACATTTACTCTAGCAGATTGCTCGGAAACTACTGGGTCGAACTGGCTGACATTTTGTATGGTCCTTTGTTATGATAAGGTATAGCGAACTAAGCATTATGGTACTCATTCGATACACAATTAGGGATTAATGGAATTAGTATTTAACACAAAAATGAGCATATATTTAACCATCAATTCAACATAAAGACTGTAATTCTAATTTGCCATTTAAATGAAGTATGTCTGTCTGTCTGTCTGTCTGTCTGTCTGTCTGTCTGTTTTTCTGACAGTCCGTTTCACTTCTTGGCCTATATTTTTTTTTTTTTTCAAATCTAGTTATAACATATTAATTTTGTTTTCTGGTGCGCATGTGCGTGTATGTGTATGTGTATGTGTATGTTTGCGCTCGCGCGCCTTTGTTTGTGTTACTCTGTTCATCAATTTATGTTCGTGCAATTTTTTTCTCTATACATGCACGTTTTTCCATGTGAAACCATAGATTTATGATTACTTCAGAACACCGTGTACCCAACCCAAGACTCCTTTTTTTTTTCATTTATTTTTATTCCATGTTTATTTGCAAAAAAAATTAAGCAACACGCCCAGCTATTTTCTTTTTACACATATCGTCAATTTTCTTCAGATTTCCTTAGCGTCTCCATCGTTGAACGCCTCGTGGTTTCCGCCGCGAGCTGTCACTGTGGGCCACGCAGTACAAGCAAGTGCGCTGCTGCGCACAATAACGACATTGTCCCTTTCCACTCTCTCTTTCTCTCTCTCTCTCTCTCTCTCTCTCTCTCTCTCTCTCTCTCTCTCTCTCTGCGAATGACGTCGCTACTTCCTTTGTCTGTCGCCATGACAACTGACCCGACATGTGAAAATGACTTGTGAGCTGAAAGACGCTGCAATCAAAATCGGTTTGAAAACGCATCGTTGTGCAATTTAGATTTAGATTCTTGCGTGGTTAACTTTTACCATTTTTTTAACAGCTAGAAATAATGTTTGTTTGTTTTTTTTCACTGTTATTTTTTAGTTGTGTTGTACTGTTTTGTTTTATGGGGGTTGTTTTATGGGGAGGGGTTTATGAGGGTTGTTTAATACGAAAACAATGTTTTATTTTATTTTCCTTTGCAGCTTTGTTGCGTGGGGTTGGAAGTGTGAAGGTGCCAATTGACCACACAACTAAGAAAGTAGACACAAACAAATAGGTAACAGCAATAACAAAGAGAGACCACAAACACAGATGATTGATTAAAATCGATATAGCGTTTTATTTTTACCAAGAGAAAACTGTAAATCATATGGCAATGATGATTGGGTATCAGTACTAGCCGAAGCGAGAACGGGCTTCTCGCGGGGTTGAAATTTTTGCACCTTTGAGAGATGATGACGTGCTTTAGGTTGATCCGACTCGTATAGAGGGGAACTGATGCTGGAAACTAGTAATATGACTCTGCGGGTACTGGAACGAACACCAGGATGTCATTGGGCACTAGTACGAGTAGTGGGACGTTAGTAGACTGGGGCTGGTGACTGAAACCACGGGAGCTAATGGCGAGAACCACTCTAGCTGCAGGAGTACGCTAGAGCTACTGGAAGTTGCATGAGTTCGCTGGAGCCGCTGAAAACTGCAAGAACTGGGGTAGTAGGCTGTAAGAGGAGTCCCAGGAGACAGGCAGCGATAGAGAGTAGAGTGTGTATCGCAATCGTACACAGGTAGTTTATGGCAGTTAGTCCTGAAAAGGTCTGTTTTGGTACTACTGCTGCTGCCTTTGGTTCCCACAGCGACTGGGCGCGGCGATTTGGCTCTTGTCATGTAAGGATGGGAGTCTCCTAGCTCCCAGCCAAAAAGGGTTGATTCGCTGCGTAGTCACTGACTTCATAAAAGACGTCCATGTTACAGCAATTAAATAAACAAACAAATGACTAATTAATTCCCAACCGGATTCTTACAGTTTTTTTTTGGGGGGGGGTTACACAGTGATCACCACTTATCAAGGCCCGGAAGCCACTCAGGGATAAGGGTTATTGCAAGTACATTACGTTAGTGTGGAGATTTGATGAAGTGTTTACTTAAGAGGGCGGTTCATTAGGAATTTGTTAACGTTGGACTTGAAGACATCCGAGTTGTAGTCCGGTGGGAAGCAGGCAGACGGAACAGAGTTCCACAGGCGTGCAGTTCTAAGAAAGAAACTTTGTTCGTGGAATCCACGTTAAGAATGTTTTAGATGTATGTTCACTACGTTTATGTTAATTTCAGTTCAAAATTAAAAATCTATTTTTTGTTTAGTTGCGAAAAGTTAAATTTTATGATTCCCCCCCCCCGTTTTATTTGTGAGCAAAACAAACGAGGGGCATTAGAGCGCATGCTCAGGGGCGACTTCAGGATTCTCGGTCTCTGCCGACGTATGTCCGTGTTTATTTACAAAGACAATAGGAACGGTAATCTGATACACTGCGACAGCTTTGTGTTTACTATTCTATTATACCGGCAAGAAAAGAAACCGGTGTTGCCCAGGTGTCAAATATTGATTATTAGAGCTTGTTGCAGGTCTTGATGCTGATGATCGGCCGTTCAATAAAAATAGAAAATATGTACATAACGGCCATGGCAAAGAAGGAAAAACAAACACGTGTGTTCAGAAAAATATAAACATGTTTCCGATGGGTATATTTGGTGATAACGTCACGCTGTATAACAAACACAAGCGAAACCCTTATGTACGCATATCCAAGGCAATGGCTTAATCCTTACAAAATGACCTCCAGTCTGTAATGGAATGGCGGATGAAAATAGATGGCAACATTTAATGCTACTAAGACTAAGCTTTTTTCCTTTACCAATTATGAGAAAGATTCTTAACCACCGATTGCATAATTAATAACATCTTACCTAAGAGATCATCGATCAAATTCCTCGATTTACAAAGTGCCTTCAATAAGTTTCCAGACTTCTTTCGTGTGAGCACTTTTAATAATAGAACATATATGAAACTCTAGTACCTTTCGAAGTAATCTCCTCCGGCTGCAATGTACCGTTCCAACAACTTCTGGAATGCCGCCATTGAAATCCTCTTGCATGAGCGTGTCAGTAATCCTCGTCACATCTTTTCATCTCCTCAGTTGTCTCATAACGACAGCCTCTAAGGTTTTATTTAAGCTTAGGGAATAACATTCACGGGCAACATGAAGTGGAACAAATACACTGAAGTCATTGCCGTGACTGCTGCAAATAAGGTGGGCTCCCTTCATCGTGCTAGAAAACAACTCACTTACCTGACAGTATCCTGTATCTTTACAAAGTTACTATTCGGTCATACATGTCATACCACTGGTCTCTTCTTTTTAGACAGGGTCCAGAAAAGAGTCTATATGCATGTATGTCTATTTCACCGACAGCTATTTTGATGTATCAAATCTACGCATTGTTGTTAGACATAATGTTTCAAACTAATTAGTAAAGCAGACATTATTCTAACCATTAAGCCATTAAACTAGCCATTAATAAGCCGTCATTTTTAATCTAGCCGAAGTTTAATATAATTTTAGAAAATTAGACTTTTATCGGGAGAGGGTTGTACATGTCCACTTTTTCCTTTTTACCTTAATCTAAGCAGGAAGACCCGCGTCACAAAGAAACATGACCGGAGTAAATACAAGCGACTTCTTACCGGCACTAAACAATGTAACTTAATCTGAAGACCTTGATGAAATTATATGTCCAGACACAAGGATAGCTAAAAACTGATTATTTTCATTGAAATATGTTCCTTTACAAAACCTTTTTGTCATGAATATACTTTTTTTTAAATAAATTAAATATGTTCATTTACAGTAATAATACTGAAAGTAAAAAATATTAATTTTTTTTAAAATATAAATACAATATAAATTAAATAAATGAAAAAGAAAATAGATGTTTACTTAACATTGTCTAAAAATATGAATCTTTCACATATAATGGCAAACACGCATATTAACTTATTCATTTCTGGCCAACATAAATAGAAGGCCATCTCATTAAAGTCACTTGTCTGCTGACGTCACAGAAAAACGTACAGTGACTGCGAATATTACGAGGATTATTTTAAAACGGGTGCATTTTAAAATTTATAACTAAATACACTTTGTAAAAAAAATAAAACATCATTGCAGTATTTTCCCGCCCCCCCCCGCCTTTTTTTTTTAATTGCACGTGTTCAAATGTAAAATAATTCTTTATCTTTCGGAAGCTAAAATACAATAACTTTTGGACCATTTTTATAAATCCCTCGGAAATTCTTTGGAAAATTGTAACAAAAAATAACCATTCTTTGTAAAAGTCGTCTATCGCATCATCGCGGCTATTGTACTTTATTCTGCGACGTAAACAAGTTGCGTGACTTTAATAGGAGGGCCTTCTATTTATGTTGGCCACGTTTGAATGAGTAAATATTCGTGTTTACCCATATAATAAATAGAATTCTTTATGACCGGGACATTTTTTGCATATTAGAACATTAGCAATTAGGCCATGTCTTGCCAAGTCATTCCAATATCTTCATATTGTCACTCGCTTCGGGCAGTATATCTCTTGAACAATAAACCAGAAAACACATGTCAACCGCTGGTATAACCTTCCATAATTTGATAATTTAATAATTAAATTCCATAATTTGATGCAAACTTGATGAAAAGTAATATATCGGAGTCTTCAGATTAGACTAGTCCGTTTAGTGCTGACAACTATGCGCTTCCACCACTGTTATGAGAGGCCATTTTCCTTTTAAAAAAGTGTAATGATATTCTATTTTTCTCATAAAAAATGTTATGACATTCTATTTTTCTTATAAAAAGTTTTATGACATTCTATTTTTTCTCATTAAAAAAGTGTTATGACATTCTATTTTTCTTATAAAAAGTTTTATGGAATTCTATTTTTCTTATAAAAAGTGTTATGGCATTCTATTTTTTCTCATAAAAAATGTTATGACATTCTATTTTTCTTATAAAAAGTTTTATGGAATTCTATTTTTCTTATAAAAAGTGTTATGAAATTCTATTTTTTCTCATAAAAAATGTTATGACATTCTATTTTTCTTATAAAAAGTTTTATGACATTCTATTTTTTCTCATTAAAAAAATGTTATGACATTCTATTTTTCTTATAAAAAGTTTTATGGCATTCTATTTTTTCTCATTAAAAAAGTGTTATGGCATTCTATTTTTCTTATAAAAAGTTTTATGGCATTCTATTTTTTCTCATTAAAAAAATGTTATGACATTCTATTTTTCTTATAAAAAGTTTTATGGCATTCTATTTTTTCTCATAAAAAATGTTATGACATTCTATTTTTTCTCATAAAAAATGTTATGACATTCTATTTTTCTTATAAAAAGTTTTATGACATTCTATTTTTTCTCATTAAAAAAGTGTTATGGCATTCTATTTTTCTTATAAAAAGTTTTATGGAATTCTATTTTTCTTATAAAAAGTGTTATGACATTCTATTTTTTCTCATAAAAAATGTTATGACATTCTATTTTTCTTATAAAAAGTTTTATGACATTCTATTTTTTCTCATTAAAAAAGTGTTATGGCATTCTATTTTTCTTATAAAAAGTTTTATGGCATTCTATTTTTTCTCATTAAAAAAGTGTTATGGCATTCTATTTTTCTTATAAAAAGTTTTATAGCATTCTATTTTTTCTCATTAAAAAATGTTATGACATTCTATTTTTCTTATAAAAAGTTTTATGGCATTCTATTTTTTCTCAAAAAAATGTTATGACATTCTATTTTTTCTCATAAAAAATGTTATGACATTCTATTTTTCTTATAAAAAGTTTTATGACATTCTATTTTTTCTCATTAAAAAAGTGTTATGGCATTCTATTTTTCTTATAAAAAGTTTTATGGAATTCTATTTTTCTTATAAAAAGTGTTATGACATTCTATTTTTTCTCATAAAAAATGTTATGACATTCTATTTTTCTTATAAAAAGTTTTATGGCATTCTATTTTTTCTCATTAAAAAAGTGTTATGGCATTCTATTTTTCTTATAAAAAGTTTTATGCCATTCTATTTTTTCTCATAAAAAAGTTTTATGACATTCTATTTTTCTTATAAAAAGTTTACTGGCATTCTATTTTTTCTCATAAAAAATGTTATGACATTCTATTTTTCTTATAAAAAGTGTTATGGCATTCTATTTTTCTTATAAAAAGTTTTATGGCATTCTATTTTTTCTCATTAAAAAAATGTTGACATTCTATTTTTCTTATAAAAAGTTTTATGGCATTCTATTTTTTCTCATAAAAAATGTTATGTCATTCTATTTTTCTTATAAAAAGTTTTATGGCATTCTGTTTTTTCTCATAAAAAATGTTATGACATTCTATTTTTCTTATAAAAAGTTTTATGGCAATCTATTTTTTCTCATAAAAAATGTTATGACATTCTATTTTTTCTTATAAAAAATGTTATGATATTCTATTTTTCTTATAAAAAGTTTCATGACATTCTATTTTTCTTATAAAAAGTTTTATGACATTCTATTTTTTCTCATAAAAAATGTTATGACATTCTATTTTTCTCATAAAAAGTTTTATGACATTCTATTTTTTCTCATAAAAAATGTTATGACATTCTATTTTTTCTTATAAAAGGTGTTATGACATTCTATTTTTTCTCATAAAAAATGTTATAACATTCTATTTTTCTCATAAAAAGTTTAATGACATTCTATTTTTCTCATAAAAAGTGTTATGACATTTTATTTTTCTTAAAAAACGAATAGAATATTAAAATATCCTATTTAGAACGTTTTCGGAACAATCTGGAATAATCAAGAAAATTCCATGCAGGAACATGTATATAAGGACACTGCACCAGCAGCCGCGTCAGTTTTAAAATTGTTAAGTTGCTGACTTGCTGTTAAGAACCCCGGTAATTTTTCTATGATGAAAATCCAGCCGAAAGGAACCCCTTAAAAGCCAACCACTACATTATTTGAAGGAACTGGAATTTCGGTAAATACAAAAGTTTATGTATATTTTATGACTGACCAAAGAACTATATTTTAATAGTCTTATTCTTAGATTAACTCACACATAAAATATTTGATTTGAAGTTGGTAGTTCTTATCTCCCTTTTACCATAAATTCTATAAATCTGATAATCACTTTCAAAACTAGTAGAAGTAGTACTAAGAAAGTCTATTTACTTGCCAATATTATTTTGATGTTTTGTTTTATGTTAAAATGCTTCTATTCTTAATGTTTAATTTCAATTCTAATTATAAATATAATCTATATTTCTGCACTCCCCCATCCCTTTTCTTTTTCTTTTCTCTTACTCCTCCCTCTCCCTTTTTTATCCAGCACTTCAACTCTTGAGTTTTTGATACCCATAAGTAATTTAAAAGAATCTTTTCCTTCTAATTTATTTGGCTTAGACCGTCTGAGGAAATCGTCATGATAATTTATTGTCCTGCCTATTGAAACAACTTGTAATTATTTAAGTAAAAGTTCCCGAGGTTGAAATATTACAACATATTTAGCTCTACAACGTATTAAGAACTTTTCCCTATGTTTTTATCAAATATACCTCCTTATATATATATATATATATATATATATATATATATATATATATAATGTTATAAGTTCGCGTATGCTTCTAGGATAGTGATATAAAGGTTATGAAGGTTTTTTGACGCATGAAAATGATGTTACTTTTTGTATTTAATGTTTTTATTGTTATTTTCATATTTCAAAGGGACCTCCGCTCTTAGTCACAAAAACGTATCGACGTCATTTTTTTATTATTTACGAGCCTTATATATATATATATATATATATATATATATATATATATATATATATATATATATATATATATATATTCAACTCTGTTATAAAATTATGTACCTATAAAAATCTTTTTCAATATATATATTATATATATATATATGAATTAATAAAATTATGTACCTATAAACATCTTTTTCAATATATATATTATATATATATATATGAATTAATAAAATTATGTACCTATAAACATCTTTTCCAATATATATATATATGAATTAATAAAATTATGTGCCTATAAAAATCTTTTTCAATATATATATTATATATATATATATATGAATTAATAAAATTATGTACCTATAAACATCTTTTTCAATATATATATTATATATATATATGAATTAATAAAATTATGTACCTATAAAAATCTTTTTCAATATATATATTATATATATATATGAATTAATAAAATTATGTACCTATAAACATCTTTTTCAATATATATATATATATGAATTAATAAAATTATGTGTCTATAAAAATCTTTTTCAATATATATATTATATATATGTATTGATAAAATTATGTACCTATGAAAATCTTTTTCAATATATATATATATATATATATATATATATATATATATATGAATCAATAAAATTATCTACCTATAAAAATCTTTTTCAATATATATATTATATATATATGAGTTAATAAAATTATGTACCTATAAAAATCATTTTCAATATATATATTATATATATATAAATTAATAAAATTGTGTAAAATAATAAAATCTTTTTCTATATATATATATATATATATATATATATTATACATATGAATTAATAAATCTATGTACCTATAAAAATCTTTCTCAATATATATATTATATATATGAATTAATAAAATTATGTATCTATAAAAATCTTTTTCAATATATATATTATATATATATATGAATAAATAAATTATGTACCTATAAAAATCTTTTTCAATATATATATTTTATATATATTATATATATGCATTAATAAAACTGTCTACCTATAAACATTTTTTCAATATATACTATATATATGAACTAATAAAATTATGTATCTATAAAAATCGTTTCCAATATATATATTATATATATGACTTAATAAAATTATGTATCTATAAAAATCTTTTTCTTTCTATATATATATATATATATATATATATATATATATGTTATATAAATTAATTAATAAAATTATGTACCTATAAAAACATTTGTCAATATATATATTAAATATATGAATTAATAAAATTTTGTATCTATAAAAAAAAAATTCAATATATATTATGTATATGAATTAATAAAATTATCAACCTATAAAAATCTTTTTCCAATATGTATATTATATATATATGAATTAATAGCATTATCTACCAATAAAATTCTTTTAAAATATATATATTATATATATGAATTAATAAAATTATCTACCTATAAAATCTTTTTCAATATATATATTATATATATGAATTAATAAAATTATGTACCTATAAAAATCTATTTAAATACATATATTATATATATGAATTAATAAAATTATCTACCTATAAAAATCATTTTCTATATATATATATATATATATATATATATATATATATATATATATATATATATATATTATACATATGAATTAATAAAATTATGTACCTATAAAAATATTTTTCAATATATATATTATATATAAGAATTAATAAAATTATGTACCTATAAAAATCGTTTTCAATATATATACTATATATATGAATTAATAAAATTATGTTCCTATAAAAATCTTTTTCAATATATATATTATACATATATAAATCAATAAAATTATGTACCTATAAAAATGTTTCTCAATATATATTATATATATGAATTAATAAAATTATGTAGCTATAAAAATCTTTTTCAATATATATATTATATATATGAATCAATATAATTATGTACCTATAAAAAAATTTCTTCAATATATATATTATATATATATAAATTAATAAAATTATTTACCTATAAAAATCTTTTTCAATATATATATTATATATCTCTGAATCAATAAAATTATGCACCTATAAAAATATTTTTCAATATATATATTATATATATGAATTAATAAAATTATTTACCTATAAAAATCTTTTTCAATACATATATTATATATCTATGAATTAATAAAATTATATACCTATAAAATATATTGTTGAATATATATATTATATATATGAATTAATAAAATTATGTACCCATAAAAATGTTTTTCTATATATATATATATATATATATATATATATATATATATATATATATTATACATATGAATTAATAAAATTATGTACCTATAAAAATTTTTTAATATATATATTATATATATGAATAAATAAAATTATGTACCTATAAAAATCGTTTTCAATATATATACTATATATATATGAATTAATAAAATTATGTTCCTATAAAAATCTTTTTCAATATATAACTTATATATATATGAATCAATAAAATTATGTACCTATAAAAATGTTTTTCAATATATATTATATATATGAATTAATAAAATTATGTAGCTATAAAAATCTTTTTCAATATATATATTATATATATGAATCAATAAAATTATGTACCTATAAAAATCTTTTTCAATATATATATTATATATATATAAATTAATAAAAGTATGTACCTATAAAAGTCTTTTTCAATCCATATATTATATATCTATGAATTAATAAAATTATATTCCTATAAAAATATTTTTGTAATATGTATATTATATATATGAATAAATAAAATTATGTACCTATAAAATCTTTTTCAATATATATATTATATATATGAATTAATACAATTATGTACCTATAAAAATATTGTTCAATATATATATCATATATATCAATTAATAAAATTATATGCCTATAAAAATCTTTTTCAATATATATATCATATATATGAAGTAATAAAATTATGTGCCTATAAAAATCTGTTTCTATACATATGTTATATATATGAATAAATAAAATTATGTACCTTTAAAAATCTTTTTCTATACATATATGTTATATATGAATTAATAAAATTATGTACCTATAAAAATCTTTTTCTATACATATATTATATATATGAATAAATAAAATTATGTTCCTATAAAAATCTTTTTCAATATATATATTATATATATATTAATTAATAAAATTATCTACCTATAAAAATCTTTTTCAATATATATATTATATATATGAATAATTAAAATTATCTACCTATAAAAACTTTTTCCAATATGTATATTATATATATGAATTAATAGCATTATCTACCAATAAAATTCTTTTTAAATATATATATTATATATATATGAATTAACAAAATTATCTACCTATAAAAATCTTTTTCAATATATATATTATATATATGAATTAATAAAATTATGTACCTATAAAAATCTATTTCAATACATATATTATATATATGAATTAATAAAATTATCTACCTATAAAAATCTTTTTCTATATATATATATATATATATATATATATATATATTATACATATGAATTAATAAAATAATGTACCTATAAAAATATTTTTCAATATATATATTATATATATGAATTAATAAAATTATGTACCTATAAAAATCTTTTTCAATATATATATTATATATATATTAATTAATAAAATTATCTACCTATAAAAATCTTTTTCAATATATATATTATATATATGAATAATTAAAATTATGTAGCTATAAAAAGCTTGTTCAATATATATATTATATTTATGAATCAATAATATTATGTACCTATAAAAATCTTTTTCAATATACATATTATATATATATAAATAAATAAAATTATGTACCTATAAAAATCTTTTTCAATATATATATTACATATCTATGAATCAATAAAATTATGCACCTATAAAAATATTTTTGAATATATATATTATATATATCAATTAATAAAATTATGTACCTATAAAAATCTTTTTCAATACATATATTATATATCTATGAATTAATAAAATTATATACCAATGAAAATATTGTTGAATATATATATTATATATATGAATTAATAAAATTATGTACCTATAAAAATTTTTTCAATATATTTCTTATATATATGAATTAATAAAATTATGTACCTATAAAATATTGTTCAATATATATATCATATATATAAATTAATAAAAGTATGTACCTATAAAAATCTTTTTCAATATATATATCATATATATGAATTAATAAAATTATGTACCTATAAAAATCTTTTTCAGTATATATATTATATATATGAATAAATAAAATTATGTACCTATAAAAATCTTTTTCAATATATATTTTATATATGAATTATTAAAATTATGTACCTATACAAATCTTTTTCAATATATATATTATATATAGGAATTAATAAAATTATGTACCTATAAAAATCTTTTTATATATATATATATATATATATATATATATATATATATTATACATATGAATTAATAAAATTATGTACCTATAAAAATCTTTTTCTATACATATATTATACATATGAATTAATAAATTATGTACCTATAAAAATCTTTTTCTATACATATATTATACATATGAATTAATAAAATTATGTACCTATAAAAATCTTTTTCTATACATATATTATAATAATGATTTAATAAAATGATGTACCTATAAAAATCTTTTTCTATACATATATTATATATATGATTTAATAAAATGATGTACCTATAAAAATCTTTTTCTATACATATATTTTATATATGAATTAATAAAATTATGTTCCTATAAAAATCTTTTTCTATACATACATTTTATATATGAATTAATAAAATTATGTACCTATAAAAATCTTTTTCTATACATATATTATATATATGATTTAATAAAATTATGTACCTATAAAAATCTTTTTCTATACATATATTATATAAATGAATTAATAAAATTATGTACCTATAAAAACCTTTTTCTATACATATATTATATAAATGCATTAATAAAATTATGTACCTATAAAAATCTTTTTCTATACATATATTATACATATGAATTAATAAATTATGTACCTATAAAAATCTTTTTCTATACATATATTATACATATGAGCTAATAAAATTATGTACCTATAAAAATCTTTTTCTATACATATATTATATATATGATTTAATAAAATTATGTACCTATAAAAATCCTTTTCTATACATATATTATATATATGAATAAATAAAATTATGTACCTATAAAAATCTTTTTCTAATCATATATTATATATATGAATAAATACAATTATGTACCTATAAAAATCTTTTTCTATACATATATTATACATATGAATTAATAAAATTATGTACCTATAAAAAAAATTTTCTATTCATATATTATATATATGAATAAATAAAATTATGTACCTATAAAAATCTTTTTCTATACATATATTATATATATGATTTAATAAAATTATGTACCTATAAAAATCCTTTTCAATACATATATTATACATATGAATTAATAAAATTATGTACCTATAAAAATCTTTTTCAATACATATATTATACATATGAATTAATAAAATTATGTACCTATAAAAATCTTTTTCTATACATATATTATATATATGAATTAATAAAATTATGTACCTATAAAAATCTTTTTCAATACATATATTATATATATTAATTAAGAAAATTATGTACCTATAAAAATCTTTTTCTATTCATATATTATATATATGAATTAATAAAATTATGTACCTATAAAAATCTTTTTCTATACATATATTATATATATGAATAAATAAAATTTTGTACCTATAAAAATCTTTTTCAATACATATATTATATATATGAATGAAGAATATTATGTACCTATAAAAATCTTTTTCTATACATATATTATATATATGAATAAATAAAATTATGTACCTATAAAAATCTTTTTCTATACATATATTATATATATGAATAAATAAAATTATGTACCTATAAAAATCTTTTTCTATACATATATTATATATATGAATTAAGCAAATTATGTACCTATAAAAATCTTTTTCTCTACATATATTATATATATGAATTAATAAAATTATGTACCTATAAACATATTTTTCTATACATATATTATATATATGAATATATAAAATTATGTACCTATAAAAATCTTTTTCTATACATATATTATATATATGAATTAAGCAAATTATGTACCTATAAAAATCTTTTTCTCTACATATATTATATATATGAATTAATAAAATTATGTATCTATAAAAATCTTTTTCAATATATATATTATATATATATATGAATAAATAAATTATGTACCTATAAAAATCTTTTTCAATATATATATTTTATATATATTATATATATGCATTAATAAAACTGTCTACCTATAAACATTTTTTCAATATATACTATATATATGAACTAATAAAATTATGTATCTATAAAAATCGTTTCCAATATATATATTATATATATGACTTAATAAAATTATGTATCTATAAAAATCTTTTTCTTTCTATATATATATATATATATATATATATATATATATGTTATACAAATTAATTAATAAAATTATGTACCTATAAAAACATTTGTCAATATATATATTAAATATATGAATTAATAAAATTTTGTATCTATAAAAAAAAAATTCAATATATATTATGTATATGAATTAATAAAATTATCAACCTATAAAAATCTTTTTCCAATATGTATATTATATATATATGAATGAACAGCATTATCTACCAATAAAATTCTTTTAAAATATATATATTATATATATGAATTAATAAAATTATCTACCTATAAAATCTTTTTCAATATATATATTATATATATGAATTAATAAAATTATGTACCTATAAAAATCTATTTAAATACATATATTATATATATGAATTAATAAAATTATCTACCTATAAAAATCATTTTCTATATATATATATATATATATATATATATTATACATATGAATTAATACAATTATGTACCTATAAAAATATTTTTCAATGTATATATTATATATAAGAATTAATAAAATTATGTACCTATAAAAATCGTTTTCAATATATATACTATATATATGAATTAATAAAATTATGTTCCTATAAAAATCTTTTTCAATATATATATTATACATATATAAATCAATAAAATTATGTACCTATAAAAATGTTTCTCAATATATATTATATATATGAATTAATAAAATTATGTAGCTATAAAAATCTTTTTCAATATATATATTATATATATGAATCAATATAATTATGTACCTATAAAAAAAATTTTTCAATATATATATTATATATATATAAATTAATAAAATTATTTACCTATAAAAATCTTTTTCAATATATATATTATATATCTATGAATCAATAAAATTATGCACCTATAAAAATATTTTTCAATATATATATTATATATATGAATTAATAAAATTATTTACCTATAAAAATCTTTTTCAATACATATATTATATATCTATGAATTAATAAAATTATATACCTATAAAATATATTGTTGAATATATATATTATATATATGAATTAATAAAATTATGTACCCATAAAAATGTTTTTCTATATATATATATATATATATATATATATATATATATATTATACATATGAATAAATAAAATTATGTACCTATAAAAAATTTTTAATATATATATTATATATATGAATAAATAAAATTATGTACCTATAAAAATCGTTTTCAATATATATACTATATATATATGAATAAATAAAATTATGTTCCTATAAAAATCTTTTTCAATATATAACTTATATATATATGAATCAATAAAATTATGTACCTATAAAAATGTTTTTCAATATATATTATATATATGAATTAATAAAATTATGTAGCTATAAAAATCTTTTTCAATATATATATTATATATATGAATCAATAAAATTATGTACCTATAAAAATCTTTTTCAATATATATATTATATATATATATAAATTAATAAAAGTATGTACCTATAAAAATCTTTTTCAATCCATATATTATATATCTATGAATTAATAAAATTATATTCCTATAAAAATATTTTTGTAATATGTATATTATATATATGAATAAATAAAATTATGTACCTATAAAATCTTTTTCAATATATATATTATATATATGAATTAATACAATTATGTACCTATAAAGATATTGTTCAATATATATATCATATATATCAATTAATAAAATTATATGCCTATAAAAATCTTTTTCAATATATATATCATATATATGAAGTAATAAAATTATGTGCCTATAAAAATCTGTTTCTATACATATGTTATATATATGAATAAATAAAATTATGTACCTTTAAAAATCTTTTTCTATACATATATGTTATATATGAATTAATAAAATTATGTACCTATAAAAATCTTTTTCTATACATATATTATATATATGAATAAATAAAATTATATTCCTATAAAAATCTTTTTCAATATATATATTATATATATATTAATTAATAAAATTATCTACCTATAAAAATCTTTTTCAATATATATATTATATATATGAATAATTAAAATTATCTACCTATAAAAACTTTTTCCAATATGTATATTATATATATGAATTAATAGCATTATCTACCAATAAAATTCTTTTTAAATATATATATTATATATATATGAATTAACAAAATTATCTACCTATAAAAATCTTTTTCAATATATATATTATATATATGAATTAATAAAATTATGTACCTATAAAAATCTATTTCAATACATATATTATATATATGAATTAATAAAATTATCTACCTATAAAAATCTTTTTCTATATATATATATATATATATATATATATATATATATTATACATATGAATTAATAAAATAATGTACCTATAAAAATATTTTTCAATATATATATTATATATATGAATTAATAAAATTATGTACCTATAAAAATCGTTTTCAACCTATATACTATATATATGAATTAATAAAATTATGTTCCTATAAAAATCTTTTTCAATATATATATTATATATATATAACTCAATAAAATTATGTACCTATAAAAAATTTTTTCAATATATATTATATATATGAATTAATAAAATTATGTAGCTATAAAAAGCTTGTTCAATATATATATTATATTTATGAATCAATAATATTATGTACCTATAAAAATCTTTTTCAATATACATATTATATATATATAAATAAATAAAATTATGTACCTATAAAAATCTTTTTCAATATATATATTACATATCTATGAATCAATAAAATTATGCACCTATAAAAATATTTTTGAATATATATATTATATATATCAATTAATAAAATTATGTACCTATAAAAATCTTTTTCAATACATATATTATATATCTATGAATTAATAAAATTATATACCAATGAAAATATTGTTGAATATATATATTATATATATGAATTAATAAAATTATGTACCTATAAAATTTTTTTCAATATATTTCTTATATATATGAATTAATAAAATTATGTACCTATAAAATATTGTTCAATATATATATCATATATATAAATTAATAAAAGTATGTACCTATAAAAATCTTTTTTAATATATATATCATATATATGAATTAATAAAATTATGTACCTATAAAAATCTTTTTCAGTATATATATTATATATATGAATAAATAAAATTATGTACCTATAAAAATCTTTTTCAATATATATTTTATATATGAATTAATAAAATTATGTACCTATAAAAATCTTTTTCAATATATATATTATATATAGGAATTAATAAAATTATGTACCTATAAAAATCTTTTTCTATATATATATATATATATATATATATATATATATTATACATATGAATTAATAAAATTATGTACCTATAAAAATCTTTTTCTATACATATATTATACATATGAATTAATAAATTATGTACCTATAAAAATCTTTTTCTATACATATATTATACATATGAATTAATAAAATTATGTACCTATAAAAATCTTTTTCTATACATATATTATAATAATGATTTAATAAAATGATGTACCTATAAAAATCTTTTTCTATACATATATTATATATATGATTTAATAAAATGATGTACCTATAAAAATCTTTTTCTATACATATATTTTATATATGAATTAATAAAATTATGTTCCTATAAAAATCTTTTCCTATGCATATATTTTATATATGAATTAATAAAATTATGTACCTATAAAAATCTTTTTCTATACATATATTATATATATGATTTAATAAAATTATGTACCTATAAAAATCTTTTTCTATACATATATTATATATATGAATTAATAAAATTATGTACCTATAAAAACCTTTTTCTATACATATATTGTATAAATGCATTAATAAAATTATGTACCTATAAAAATCTTTTTCTATACATATATTATACATATGAATTAATAAATTATGTACCTATAAAAATCTTTTTCTATACATATATTATACATATGAATTAATAAAATTATGTACCTATAAAAATCTTTTTCTATACATATATTATATATATGATTTAATAAAATTATGTACCTATAAAAATCCTTTTCTATACATATATTATATATATGAATAAATAAAATTATGTACCTATAAAAATCTTTTTCTAATCATATATTATATATATGAATAAATACAATTATGTACCTATAAAAATCTTTTTCTATACATATATTATACATATGAATTAATAAAATTATGTACCTATAAAAAAAATTTTCTATTCATATATTATATATATGAATAAATAAAATTATGTACCTATAAAAATCTTTTTCTATACATATATTATATATATGATTTAATAAAATTATGTACCTATAAAAATCCTTTTCAATACATATATTATACATATGAATTAATAAAATTATGTACCTATAAAAATCTTTTTCAATACATATATTATACATATGAATTAATAAAATTATGTACCTATAAAAATCTTTTTCTATACATATATTATATATATGAATTAATAAAATTATGTACCTATAAAAATCTTTTTCAATACATATATTATATATATTAATTAATAAAATTATGTACCTATAAAAATCTTTTTCTATTCATATATTATATATATGAATTAATAAAATTATGTACCTATAAAAATCTTTTTCTATACATATATTATATATATGAATAAATAAAATTTTGTACCTATAAAAATCTTTTTCAATACATATATTATATATATGAATGAAGAATATTATGTACCTATAAAAATCTTTTTCTATACATATATTATATATATGAATAAATAAAATTATGTACCTATAAAAATCTTTTTCTATACATATATTATATATATGAATAAATAAAATTATGTACCTATAAAAATCTTTTTCTATACATATATTATATATATGAATTAAGCAAATTATGTACCTATAAAAATCTTTTTCTCTACATATATTATATATATGAATTAATAAAATTATGTACCTATAAACATATTTTTCTATACATATATTATATATATGAATATATAAAATTATGTACCTATAAAAATCTTTTTCTATACATATATTATATATATGAATTAAGCAAATTATGTACCTATAAAAATCTTTTTCTCTACATATATTATATATATGAATTAATAAAATTATGTATCTATAAAAATCTTTTTCAATATATATATTATATATATATATGAATAAATAAATTATGTACCTATAAAAATCTTTTTCAATATATATATTTTATATATATTATATATATGCATTAATAAAACTGTCTACCTATAAACATTTTTTCAATATATACTATATATATGAACTAATAAAATTATGTATCTATAAAAATCGTTTCCAATATATATATTATATATATGACTTAATAAAATTATGTATCTATAAAAATCTTTTTCTTTCTATATATATATATATATATATATATATATATATGTTATACAAATTAATTAATAAAATTATGTACCTATAAAAACATTTGTCAATATATATATTAAATATATGAATTAATAAAATTTTGTATCTATAAAAAAAAAATTCAATATATATTATGTATATGAATTAATAAAATTATCAACCTATAAAAATCTTTTTCCAATATGTATATTATATATATATGAATTAACAGCATTATCTACCAATAAAATTCTTTTAAAATATATATATTATATATATGAATTAATAAAATTATCTACCTATAAAATCTTTTTCAATATATATATTATATATATGAATTAATAAAATTATGTACCTATAAAAATCTATTTAAATACATATTATATATATATGAATTAATAAAATTATCTACCTATAAAAATCATTTTCTATATATATATATATATATATATATATATTATACATATGAATTAATAAAATTATGTACCTATAAAAATATTTTTCAATGTATATATTATATATAAGAATTAATAAAATTATGTACCTATAAAAATCGTTTTCAATATATATACTATATATATGAATTAATAAAATTATGTTCCTATAAAAATCTTTTTACATATATATATATTATACATATATAAATCAATAAAATTATGTACCTATAAAAATGTTTCTCAATATATATTATATATATGAATTAATAAAATTATGTAGCTATAAAAATCTTTTTCAATATATATATTATATATCTATGAATCAATAAAATTATGCACCTATAAAAATATTTTTCAATATATATATTATATATATGAATTAATAAAATTATTTACCTATAAAAATCTTTTTCAATACATATATTATATATCTATGAATTAATAAAATTATATACCTATAAAATATATTGTTGAATATATATATTATATATATGAATTAATAAAATTATGTACCCATAAAAATGTTTTTCTATATATATATATATATATATATATATATATATATATATATATTATACATATGAATAAATAAAATTATGTACCTATAAAAAATTTTTAATATATATATTATATATATGAATAAATAAAATTATGTACCTATAAAAATCGTTTTCAATATATATACTATATATATATGAATAAATAAAATTATGTTCCTATAAAAATCTTTTTCAATATATAACTTATATATATATGAATCAATAAAATTATGTACCTATAAAAATGTTTTTCAATATATATTATATATATGAATTAATAAAATTATGTAGCTATAAAAATCTTTTTCAATATATATATTATATATATGAATCAATAAAATTATGTACCTATAAAAATCTTTTTCAATATATATATTATATATATATATAAATTAATAAAAGTATGTACCTATAAAAATGTTTTTCAATCCATATATTATATATCTATGAATTAATAAAATTATATTCCTATAAAAATATTTTTGTAATATGTATATTATATATATGAATAAATAAAATTATGTACCTATAAAATCTTTTTCAATATATATATTATATATATGAATTAATACAATTATGTACCTATAAAAATATTGTTCAATATATATATCATATATATCAATAAATAAAATTATATGCCTATAAAAATCTTTTTCAATATATATATCATATATATGAAGTAATAAAATTATGTGCCTATAAAAATCTGTTTCTATACATATGTTATATATATGAATAAATAAAATTATGTACCTTTAAAAATCTTTTTCTATACATATATGTTATATATTAATTAATAAAATTATGTACCTATAAAAATCTTTTTCTATACATATATTATATATATGAATAAATAAAATTATATTCCTATAAAAATCTTTTTCAATATATATATTATATATATATTAATTAATAAAATTATCTACCTATAAAAATCTTTTTCAATATATATATTATATATATGAATAATTAAAATTATCTACCTATAAAAGCTTTTTCCAATATGTATATTATATATATGAATTAATAGCATTATCTACCAATAAAATTCTTTTTAAATATATATATTATATATATATGAATTAACAAAATTATCTACCTATAAAAATCTTTTTCAATATATATATTATATATATGAATTAATAAAATTATGTACCTATAAAAATCTATTTCAATACATATATTATATATTTGAATTAATAAAATTATCTACCTATAAAAATCTTTTTCTATATATATATATATATATATATATATATATATTATACATATGAATTAATAAAATAATGTACCTATAAAAATATTTTTCAATATATATATTATATATATGAATTAATAAAATTATGTACCTATAAAAATCGTTTTCAACCTATATACTATATATATGAATTAATAAAATTATGTTCCTATAAAAATCTTTTTCAATATATATATTATATATATATAACTCAATAAAATTATGTACCTATAAAAAATTTTTTCAATATATATTATATATATGAATTAATAAAATTATGTAGCTATAAAAAGCTTGTTCAATATATATATTATATTTATGAATCAATAATATTATGTACCTATAAAAATCTTTTTCAATATACATATTATATATATATAAATAAATAAAATTATGTACCTATAAAAATCTTTTTCAATATATATATTACATATCTATGAATCAATAAAATTATGCACCTATAAAAATATTTTTGAATATATATATTATATATATCAATTAATAAAATTATGTACCTATAAAAATCTTTTTCAATACATATATTATATATCTATGAATTAATAAAATTATATACCAATGAAAATATTGTTGAATATATATATTATATATATGAATTAATAAAATTATGTACCTATAAAATTTTTTTCAATATATTTCTTATATATATGAATTAATAAAATTATGTACCTATAAAATATTGTTCAATATATATATCATATATATAAATTAATAAAAGTATGTACCTATAAAAATCTTTTTCAATATATATATCATATATATGAATTAATAAAATTATGTACCTATAAAAATCTTTTTCAGTATATATATTATATATATGAATAAATAAAATTATGTACCTATAAAAATCTTTTTCAATATATATTTTATATATGAATTAATAAAATTATGTACCTATAAAAATCTTTTTCAATATATATATTATATATAGGAATTAATAAAATTATGTACCTATAAAAATCTTTTTCTATATATATATATATATATATATATATATTATACATATGAATTAATAAAATTATGTACCTATAAAAATCTTTTTCTATACATATATTATACATATGAATTAATAAATTATGTACCTATAAAAATCTTTTTCTATACATATATTATACATATGAATTAATAAAATAATGTACCTATAAAAATCTTTTTCTATACATATATTATAATAATGATTTAATAAAATGATGTACCTATAAAAATCTTTTTCTATACATATATTATATATATGATTTAATAAAATGATGTACCTATAAAAATCTTTTTCTATACATATATTTTATATATGAATTAATAAAATTATGTTCCTATAAAATTCTTTTTCTATACATATATTTTATATATGAATTAATAAAATTATGTACCTATAAAAATCTTTTTCTATACATATATTATATATATTATTTAATAAAATTATGTACCTATAAAAATCTTTTTCTATACATATATTATATATATGAATTAATAAAATTATGTACCTATAAAAACCTTTTTCTATACATATATTATATAAATGCATTAATAAAATTATGTACCTATAAAAATCTTTTTCTATACATATATTATACATATGAATTAACAAATTATGTACCTTTAAAAATCTTTTTCTATACATATATTATACATATGAATTAATAAAATTATGTACCTATAAAAATCTTTTTCTATACATATATTATATATATGATTTAATAAAATTATGTACCTATAAAAATCCTTTTCTATACATATATTATATATATGAATAAATAAAATTATGTACCTATAAAAATCTTTTTCTAATCATATATTATATATATGAATAAATACAATTATGTACCTATAAAAATCTTTTTCTATACATATATTATACATATGAATTAATAAAATTATGTACCTATAAAAAAAATTTTCTATTCATATATTATATATATGAATAAATAAAATTATGTACCTATAAAAATCTTTTTCTATACATATATTATATATATGATTTAATAAAATTATGTACCTATAAAAATCCTTTTCAATACATATATTATACATATGAATTAATAAAATTATGTACCTATAAAAATCTTTTTCAATACATATATTATACATATGAATTAATAAAATTATGTACCTATAAAAATCTTTTTCTATACATATATTATATATATGAATTAATAAAATAATGTACCTATAAAAATCTTTTTCAATACATATATTATATATATTAATTAAGAAAATTATGTACCTATAAAAATCTTTTTCTATTCATATATTATATATATGAATTAATAAAATTATGTACCTATAAAAATCTTTTTCTATACATATATTATATATATGAATAAATAAAATTTTGTACCTATAAAAATCTTTTTCAATACATATATTATATATATGAATGAAGAATATTATGTACCTATAAAAATCTTTTTCTATACATATATTATATATATGAATAAATAAAATTATGTACCTATAAAAATCTTTTTCTATACATATATTATATATATGAATAAATAAAATTATGTACCTATAAAAATCTTTTTCTATACATATATTATATATATGAATTAAGCAAATTATGTACCTATTAAAATCTTTTTCTCTACATATATTATATATATGAATTAATAAAATTATGTACCTATAAACATATTTTTCTATACATATATTATATATATGAATATATAAAATTATGTACCTATAAAAATCTTTTTCTATACATATATTATATATATGAATTAAGCAAATTATGTACCTATAAAAATCTTTTTCTCTACATATATTATATATATGAATTAATAAAATTATGTATCTATAAAAATAATTTTCAATATATATATTATATATATGAATTAATAAAATTATGTACCTGCAAAAATATTTATCAATATATATATTATATATATGAATTAATAAAATTATATACCTATGAAAATATTTTTCAATATATATATTATATATATGAATTAATAAAATTATGTACCTATAAAAATATTTTTCAATGTATATATTATATATATGACTTAATAAAATTATGTACCTATAAAAATATTTATCAATATATATATTATATCAATGAATTAATAAAATTATATACCTATGAAAATATTTTTCAATATATATATTATATATATGAATTAATAAAATTATGTACCTATAAAAATATTTATCAATATATATATTATATATATGAATTAATAAAATTATGTACCTTTAAAAATATTTATCAATATATATATTATATCTATGAATTAATAAAATTATATACCTATGAAAATATTTTTCAATATATATATTATATATATGAATTAATAAAATTATGTACCTATAAAAATATTTATATAATTTTATTAATTCATATATATAATATATACATTGAAAAATATTTTTATAGGTACATATATATAATATATACATTGAAATAAAATTATGTAGCTATAAAAATCTTTTTCAATATATATATTATATATATGAATCAATAAAATTATGTACCTATAAAAATCTTTTTCAATATTTATATTATATATATATATAAATTAATAAAAGTATGTACCTATAAAAATCTTTTTCAATCCATATATTATATATCTATGAATTAATAAAATTATATTCCTATAAAAATATTTTTGTAATATGTATATTATATATATGAATTAATAAAATTATGTACCTATAAAATCTTTTTCAATATATATATTATATATATGAATTAATAAAATTATGTACCTATAAAAATATTGTTCAATATATATATCATATATATTAATTAATAAAATTATATGCCTATAAAAATCTTTTTCAATATATATATCATATATATGAAGTAATAAAATTATGTACCTATAAAAATCTGTTTCTATACATATGTTATATATATGAATAAATAAAATTATGTACCTTTAAAAATCTTTTTCTATACATATATTTTATATATGAATTAATAAAATTATGTACCTATAAAAATCTATTTCAATACATATATTATATATATGAATTAATAAAATTATCTACCTATAAAAATCTTTTTCTATATATATGTATATATATATATATATATATATATATATATATATATATATATTATACATATGAATTAATAATATAATGTACCTATAAAAATATTTTTCAAGATATATTTTATATATATGAATTAATAAAATTATGTACTTATAAAAATCGTTTTCAACCTATATACTATATATATGAATTAATAAAATTATGTTCCTATAAAAATCTTTTTCAATATATATATTATATATATATAACTCAATAAAATTATGTACCTATAAAAATGTTTTTCAATATATATTATATATATGAATTAATAAAATTATGTAGCTATAAAAAGCTTGTTCAATATATATATTATATATATGAATCAATAATATTATGTACCTATAAAAATCTTTTTCAATATACATATTATATATATAAATTAATAAAATTATGTACCTATAAAAATCTTTTTCAATATATATATTACATATCTATGAATCAATAAAATTATGCACCTATAAAAATATTTTTGAATATATATATTATATATATCAATTAATAAAATTATGTACCTATAAAAATCTTTTTCAATACATATATTATATATCTATGAATTAATAAAATTATATACCTATGAAAATATTGTTTAATATATATATTATATATATGAATTAATAAAATTATGTACCTATAAAATCTTTTTCAATATATTTCTTATATATATGAATTAATAAAATTATATACCTATAAAATATTGTTCAATATATATATCATATATATTAATTAATAAAAGTATGTACCTATAAAAATCTTTTTCAATATATATATCATATATATGAATTAATAAAATTATTTACCTATAAAAATCTTTTTCAGTATATATATTAGATATATGAATAAATAAAATTATGTACCTATAAAAATCTTTTTCAATATATATATTATATATATGTATTAATAAAATTATGTACCTATAAAAATCTTTTTCAATATATATATTATATATAGCAATTAATAAAATTATGTACCTATAAACATCTTTTTATATATATATATATATATATATATATATATTATACATATGAATTAATAAAATTATGTACCTATAAAAATCTTTTTCTATACATATATTATACATATGAATTAATAAATTATGTACCTATAAAAATCTTTTTCTATACATATATTATACATATGAATTAATAAAATTATGTACCTATAAAAATCTTTTTCTATACATATATTATATATATTATTTAATAAAATGATGTACCTATAAAAATCTTTTTCTATACATATATTATATATATGATTTAATAAAATGATGTACGTATAAAAATCTTTTTCTATACATATATTTTATATATGAATTAATAAAATTATGTTCCTATAAAAATCTTTTTCTATACATATATTATATATATGAATATATAAAATTATGTACCTATAAAAATCGTTTTCTATACATATATTATAAATATGAATAAATAAAATTATGTTCCTATAAAAATCTTTATCTATGCATATATTATATATATGAATAAATAAAATTATGTACCTATAAAAATCTTTTTCTATACATATATTATATATATGATTTAAAAAAACGATGTACATATAAAAATCTTTTTCTATACATATATTATATATATTAATTAATAAAATTATGTACCTATAAAAATCTTTTTCTATACATATATTATATATATGAATTAATAAAATTATGTACCTATAAAAATCTTTTTCTATATATATATTATACATATGAATTAATAAAATTATGTACCTATAAAAATCTTTTTCTATACATATATTATATATATGATTTAATAAAATTATGTACCTATAAAAATCTTTTTCTATACATATATTATATATATGAATAAATAAAATTATGTACCTATAAAAATCTTTTTCTATTCATATATTATATATATGAATAAATACAATTATGTACATATAAAAATCTTTTTCTATACATATATTGTACATATGAATTAATAAAATTATGTACCTATAAAAATCTTTTTCTATTCATATATTATATATATGAATTAATAAAATTATGTACCTATAAAAATCTTTTTCTATACATATATTATATATATGATTTAATAAAATTATGTACCTATAAAAATCCTTTTCAATACATATATTATATATATGAATTAATAAAATTATGTACCTATAAAAATCTTTATCTATGCATATATTTTATATATGATTTAATAAAATTATGTACCTATAAAAATCTTTTTCAATACATATATTATACATATGAATTAATAAAATTATGTACCTATAAAAATCTTGTTCTATACATATATTATATATATGAATTAATAAAATTATGTACCTATAAAAATCTTTTTCAATATATATATTATATATATTAATTAAGAAAAATTATGTACCTATAAAAATCTTTTTCTATTCATATATTATATATATGAATTAATAAAATTATGTACCTATAAAAATCTTTTTCTATACATATATTATATATATGAATAAATAAAATTTTGTACCTATAAAAATCTTTTTCTATACATATATTATATATATGAATTAATAAAATTATGTACCTATCAAAAATATTTTTCAATATATATATTATATATATGAATTAATAAAATTATGTATCTATAAAAATATTTTTCAATATATATATTATATATATGAATTAATAAAAGTATGTACCTGCAAAAATATTTATCAATATATATATTATATATATGAATTAATACAATTATATACCTATGAAAATATTTTTCAATATATATATTATATATATGAATTAATAAAATTATGTACCTATAAAAATATTTTTCAATGTATATATTATATATATGACTTAATAAAATTATGTACCTATAAAAATATTTATCAATATATATATTATATATATGAATTAATAAAATTATGCACATATAAAAATATTTATCAATATATATATTATATCTATGAATTAATAAAATTATATACCTATGAAAATATTTTTCAATATATATATTATATATATGAATTAATAAAATGATGTACCTATAAAAATATTTATCAATATATATATTATATATATGAATTAATAAAATTATGTACCTATAAAAATATTTATCAATATATATATTATATCTATTAATTAATAAAATTATATACCTATGAAAATATTTTTCAATATATATATTATATATATGAATTAATAAAATTATGTACCTATAAAAATATTTATCAATATATATTATACATATATGAATTAATAAAATTATGTACCTATAAACATATTTATCAATATATATATTATATATATGAAATTATAAAATTATGTACCTATGAAAATATTTTTCAATATATATATTATATATATGAATTAATAAAATTATGTACCTATAAAAATATTTTTCAATGTATATATTATATATATGAATTAATAAAATTATGTACCTATAAAAATATTTATCAATATATATAATATATCTATTAATTAATAAAATTATATACCTATGAAAATATTTTTCAATATATATATTATATATATGAATTAATAAAATTATGTACCTATAAAAATATTTTTCAATGTATATATTATATATATGAATTAATAAAATTATGTACCTATAAAAATATTTATCAATATATATATTATATCTATGAATTAATAAAATTATGTACCTATAAAAATATTTATCAATATATATATTATATATATGAATTAATAAAATTATGTACCTATAAAAATATTTATCAATATATATATTATATATATGAATTAATAATATTATGTACCTATAAAAATATTTATCAATATATATATTATATATATGAATTAATAAAATTATGTACCTATAACATATCTTTCAATATATATATTATATATATGAATTAATAAAATTATGTACCTATAAAAATATTTTTCAATATATATATTATATATATGAATAAATAAAATTATGTACCTATAAAATATCTTTCAATATATATATTATATATATGAATTAATAAAATTATGTACCTATAAAAATATTTTTCAATATATATATTATATATATGAATTAATAAAATTATGTACCTATAAAAATATTTATCAATATATATATTATATATATGAATTAATAAAATTATGTACCTATAAAAATATTTATCAATATATATATTATATCTATGAATTAATAAAATTATATACCTATGAAAATATTTATCAATATATATATTATATCTATGAATTAATAAAATTATATACCTATAAAAATATTTATCAATATATATATTATATCTATAAATTAATAAAATTATATACCTATAAAAATATTTATCAATATATATATTATATCTATGAATTAATAAAATTATATACCTATAAAAATATTTATCAATATATATATTATATATATAAATTAATAAAATTATGTACCTATAAAAATATTTATCAATATATATATTATATATATGAATTAATAAAATTATGTACCTATAAAAATATTTATCAATATATATATTATATATATGAATTAATAAAATTATATACCTATGAAAATATTTATCAATATATATATTATATCTATGAATTAATAAAATTATATACCTATAAAAATATTTATCAATATATATATTATATCTATGAATTAATACAATTATATACCTATAGATATATTTATCAATATATATATTATATCTATGAATTAATAAAATTATATACCTATAAAAATATTTATCAATATATATTATATATATATGAATTAATAAAATTATGTACCTATAAAAATAATTTTCAATGTATATATTATATACATGAATTAATAAAATTATGTACCTATAAAAATATTTATCAATATATATATTATATATATGAATTAATAAAATTATGCACCTATAAAAATATTTATCAATATATATATTATATCTATGAATTAATAAAATTATATACCTATGAAAATATTTTTCAATATATATATTATATATATGAATTAATAAAATTGTGTACCTATAAAAATATTTATCAATATATATATTATATATATGAATTAATAAAATTATGTACCTATAAAAATATTTATCAATATATATATTATATCTATGAATTAATAAAATTATATACCTATGAAAATATTAATCAATATATATATTATATATATGAATTAATAAAATTATGTACCTATAAAAATATTTATCAATATATATATTATATATATATGAATTAATAAAATTATGTACCTATAAAAATATTTATCAATATATATATTATATATATGAATTAATAAAATTATGTACCTATGAAAATATTTTTCAATATATATATTATATATATGAATTAATAAAATTATGTACCTATAAAAATATTTTTCAATGTATATATTATATATATGAATTAATAAAATTATCTACCTATAAAAATATTTATCAATATATATATTATATCTATGAATTAATAAAATTATATACCTATGAAAATATTTTTCAATATATATATTATATATATTAATTAATAAAATTATGTACCTATAAAAATCTTTTTCAATGTATATATTATATATATTAATTAATAAAATTATGTACCTATAAAAATATTTTTCAATATATATATTATATATATATGAATTAATAAAATTATGTACCTATAAAAATATTTTTCAATGTATATATTATATATATGAATTAATAAAATTATGTACCTATAAAAATATTTATCAATATATATATTATATATATGAATTAATAAAATTATGTACCTATCAAAATATTTATCAATATATATATTATATATATTAATTAATAAAATTATGTACCTATAAAAATATTTATCAATATATATATTATATATATGAATTAAGAAAATTAAGTACCTATAAAAATATTTTTCAATATATATATTATATATATATGAATTAATAAAATTATGTACCTATAAAAATATTTTTCAATATATATATTATATATATGAATTAATAAAATTATGTACCTATAAAAATATTTATCAATATATATATTATATATATGAATTAATAAAATTATGTACCTATAAAAATATTTATCAATATATATATTATATATATGAATTAATAAAATTATATAGCTATAAAAATGTTTTCAATGTATATATTATATATATGAATTAATAAAATTATGTACCTATAAAAATATTTATCAATATATATATTATATATATGAATTAATAAAATTATTTACCTATAAAAATATTTATCAATATATATATTATATATATGAATTTATAAAATTATGTACCTATAAAAATATTTATCAATATATATATTATATATATGAATAAATAAAATTATGTACCTATAAAAATATTTTTCAATATATATATTATATATATGAATTAATAAAATTATGTACCTATAAAAATATTTATCAATATATATATTATATATATGAATTAATAAAATTATGTACCTTTAAAAATATTTATTAATATATATATTATATATATGAATTAATAAAATTATGTACCTATAAAAATATTTATCAATATATATATTATATATATGAATTAATAAAATTATGTACCTATAAAAATATTTATCAATATATATATTATATATATGAATTAATTAAATTATGTACCTATAAAAATATTTATCAATATATATATTATATATATGAATTAATAAAATTATGTACCTATAAAAATATTTATCAATATATATATTATATATATGAATTAATAAAATTATGTACCTATAAAAATATTTTTCAATATATATATTATATATATATGAATTAATAAAATTATGTACCTATAAAAATATTTTTCAATGTATATATTATATATATGAATTAATAAAATTATGTACCTATAAAAATATTTATCAATATATATATTATATATATGAATTAATAAAATAATGTACCTATAAACATATTTATCAATATATATATTATATCTATGAATAAATAAAATTATGTACCTATAACAATATTTATCAATATATATATTATATATATGAATTAATAAAATTATGTACCTATAAAAATATTTTTCAATATATATATTATATATATGAATTAATAAAATTATGTACCTATAAAAATATTTTTCAATATATATATTATATATATGAATTAATAAAATTATGTACCTATAAAAATATTTTTCAATATATATATTATATATATGAATTAATAAAATTATGTACCTATAAAAATATTTATCAATATATATATTATATATATGAATTAATAAAAGTATATAGCTATAAAAATATTTTTCAATGTATATATTATATATATGAATTAATAAAATTATGTACCTATAAAAATATTTATCAATGTATATATTATATATATGAATTAATAAAATTATGTACCTATAAAAATATTTATCAATATATATATTATATATATAAATTAATAAAATTATGTACCTACAAAAATATTTATCAATATATATATTATATATATGAATTAATAAAATTATGTACCTATAAAAATATTTATCAATATATATATTATATATATGAATTAATAAAATTATGTACCTATAAAAATATTTATCAATATATATATTATATATATGAATTAATAAAATTATGTACCTATAAAAATATTTATCAATATATATATTATATATGTGAATTAATAAAATTATGTACCTATAAAAATATTTATCAATATATATATTATATATAGGAATTAATAAAATTATGTACCTATAAAAATATGTTTCACTATATATATTATATATATGAATTAATAAAATTATGTACCTATAAAAATATTTATCAATATATATATTATATATATGAATTAATAAAATTATGTACCTATAAAAATATTTATATATATATATTATATATATGAATTAATAAAATTATGTACCTATAAAAATATTTATCAATATATATATTATATATATGAATTAATAAAATTATATACCTATAAAAATATTTATCAATATATATATTATATATATGAATTAATAAAATTATGTACCTATAAAAATATTTATCAATATATATATTATATATAATAATTAATAAAATTATGTACCTATAAAAATATTTATCAATATATATATTATATATATGAATTAATAAAATTATGTACCTATAAAAATATTTTCTAATATATATATTATATATATGAATTAATAAAATTATGTACCTATAAAAATATTTATCAATATATATATTATATATATGAATTAATAAATTAATGTACCTATAAAAATATTTATCAATATATATATTATATATATGAATTAATAAAATTATGTACCTATAAAAATATTTATCAATATATATATTATATATATGAATTAATAAAATTATGTACCTATAAAAATATTTATCAATATATATATTATATATATGAATTAATAAAATTATGTACCTATAAAAATATTTATCAATATATATATTATATATATGAATTTATAAAATTATATACCTATAAAAATATTTATCAATATATATATTATATATATTAATTAATAAAATTATGTACCTATAAAAATATTTATCAATATATATATTATATATATGAATTAATAAAATTATGTACCTATAAAAATATTTATCAATATATATATTTTATATATGAATTAATAAAATTATGTACCTATAAAAATATTTATCAATATATATATTATATATATGAATTAATAAAATTATGTACCTATAAAAATATTTATCAATATATATATTATATATATGAATTAATAAAATTATGTACCTATAAAAATATTTATCAATATATATTATATATATGAATTAATAAAATTATGTACCTATAAAAATATTTATCAATATATATATTATATATATGAATTAATAAAATTATGTACCTATAAAAATATTTATCAATATATATATTATATATATGAATTAATAAAATTATGTACTTATAAAAATATTTATCAATATATATATTATATATATGAATTAATAAAATTATGTACCTATAAAAATATTTATCAATATATATATTATATATATGAATTAATAAAATTATGTACCTATAAATATATTTTTCAATATATATATTATATATATGAATTAATAAAATTATGTACCTATAACAATATTTATCAATATATATATTATATATATGAATTAATAAAATTATGTACCTATAAAAATATTTATCAATATATATATTATATATATGAATTAATAAAATTATGTACCTATAAAAATATTTATCAATATATATATTATATATATGAATTAATAAAATTATGTACCTATAAAAATATTTATCAATATATATATTATATATATGAATTAATAAAATTATGTACCTATAAAAATATTTATCAATATATATATTATATATATTAATTAATAAAATTCTGTACCTATAAACATATTTATCAATATATATATTATATATATGAATTAATAAAATTATGTACCTATAAAAATATTTATCAATATATATATTATATATATGAATTAATAAAATTATGTACCTATAAAAATATTTATCAATATATATATTATATATATGAATTTATAAAATTATGAACCTATAAAAATATTTATCAATATATATATTATATATATGAATTAATAAAATTATGTACCTATAAAAATATTTATCAATATATATATTATATATATGAATTAATAAAATTATGTACCTATAAAAATATTTATCAATATATATATTATATATATGAATTAATAAAATTATGTACCTATAAAAATATTTATCAATATATATATTATATATATGAATTAATAAAATTATGTACCTATAAAAATATTTATCAATATATATATTATATATATGAATTAATAAAATTATGTACCTATGAAAATATTTATCAATATATATATTATATATATGAATTAATAAAATTATGTACCTATAAAAATATTTATCAATATATATATTATATATATGAATTAATAAAATTATGTACCTATAAAGATATTTATCAATATATATATTATATATATGAATTAATAAAATTATGTACCTATAAAAATATTTATCAATATATATATTATATATATGAATTAATAAAATTATGTACCTATAAAAATATTTATCAATATATATATTATATGTATATGAATTAATAAAATTATGTACCTATAAAAATATTTATCAATATATATATTATATGTATATGAATTAATAAAATTATGTACCTATAAAAATATTTATCAATATATATATTATATGTATATGAATTAATAAAATTATGTACCTATAAAAATATTTATCAATATATATATTATATATATGAATTAATAAAATTATGTACCTATAAAAATATTTATCAATATATATATTATATATATGAATTAATAAAATTATGTACCTATAAAAATATTTATCAATATATATATTATATATATGAATTAATAAAATTATGTACCTATAAAAATATTTATCAATATATATATTATATATATGAATTAATAAAATTATGTACCTATAAAAATATTTATCAATATATATATTATATATATGAATTAATAAAATTATGTACCTATAAAAATATTTATCAATATATATATTATATATATGAATTAATAAAATTATGTACCTATAAAAATATTTATCAATATATATATTATATATATGAATTAATAAAATTATGTACCTATAAAAATATTTATCAATATATATATTATATATATGAATTAATAAAATTATGTACCTATAAAAATATTTATCAATATATATATTATATATATGAATTAATAAAATTATGTACCTATAAAAATATTTATCAATATATATATTATATATATGAATTAATAAAATTATGTACCTATAAAAATATTTATCAATATATATATTATATATATGAATTAATAAAATTATGTACCTATAAAAATATTTATCAATATATATATTATATATATGAATTAATAAAATATGTACCTATAAAAATATTTATCAATATATATATTATATATATGAATTAATAAAATTATGTACCTATAAAAATATTTATCAATATATATATTATATATATGAATTAATAAAATTATGTACCTATAAAAATATTTATCAATATATATATTATATATATGAATTAATAAAATTATGTACCTATAAAAATATTTATCAATATATATATTATATATATGAATTAATAAAATTATGTACCTATAAAAATATTTATCAATATATATATTATATATATGAATTAATAAAATTATATACCTATGAAAATATTTTTCAATATATATATTATATATATGAATTAATAAAATTATGTACCTATAAAAATATTTATCAATATATATATTATATATATGAATTAATAAAAGTATGTACCTATAAAAATATTTTTCAATGTATATATTATATATATGAATTAATAAAATTATGTACCTATAAAAATATTTATCAATATATATATTATATATATGAATTAATAAAATTATGTACCTATAAAAATCTTTTTCTATACATATATTATATATATTATTTAATAAAATTATGTACCTATAAAAATCTTTTTCTATACATATATTATATATATGAATTAATAAAATTATGTACCTATAAAAACCTTTTTCTATACATATATTATATAAATGCATTAATAAAATTATGTACCTATAAAAATCTTTTTCTATACATATATTATACATATGAATTAATAAATTATGTACCTATAAAAATCTTTTTCTATACATATATTATACATATGAATTAATAAAATTATGTACCTATAAAAATCTTTTTCTATACATATATTATATATATGATTAAATAAAATTATGTACCTATAAAAATCCTTTTTTGTACATATATTATATATATGAATAAATAAAATTATGTACCTATAAAAATCTTTTTCTAATCATATATTATATATATGAATAAATACAATTATGTACCTATAAAAATCTTTTTCTATACATATATTATACATATGAATTAATAAAATTATGTACCTATAAAAAAAATTTTCTATTCATATATTATATATATGAATAAATAAAATTATGTACCTATAAAAATCTTTTTCTATACATATATTATATATATGATTTAATAAAATTATGTACCTATAAAAATCCTTTTCAATAAATATATTATACATATGAATTAATAAAATTATGTACCTATAAAAATCTTTTTCAATACATATATTATACATATGAATTAATAAAATTATGTACCTATAAAAATCTTTTTCTATACATATATTATATATATGAATTAATAAAATTATGTACCTATAAAAATCTTTTTCAATACATATATTATATATATTAATTAATAAAATTATGTACCTATAAAAATCTTTTTCTATTCATATATTATATATATGAATTAATAAAATTATGTACCTATAAAAATCTTTTTCTATACATATATTATATATATGAATAAATAAAATTTTGTACCTATAAAAATCTTTTTCAATACATATATTATATATATGAATGAAGAATATTATGTACCTATAAAAATCTTTTTCTATACATATATTATATATATGAATAAATAAAATTATGTACCTATAAAAATCTTTTTCTATACATATATTATATATATGAATAAATAAAATTATGTACCTATAAAAATCTTTTTCTATACATATATTATATATATGAATTAAGCAAATTATGTACCTATAAAAATCTTTTTCTCTACATATATTATATATATGAATTAATAAAATTATGTACCTATAAACATATTTTTCTATACATATATTATATATATGAATATATAAAATTATGTACCTATAAAAATCTTTTTCTATACATATATTATATATATGAATTAAGCAAATTATGTCCCAATAAAAATCTTTTTCTCTACATATATTATATATATGAATTAATAAAATTATGTATCTATAAAAATCTTTTTCAATATATATATTATATATATATATGAATAAATAAATTATGTACCTATAAAAATCTTTTTCAATATATATATTTTATATATATTATATATATGCATTAATAAAACTGTCTACCTATAAACATTTTTTCAATATATACTATATATATGAACTAATAAAATTATGTATCTATAAAAATCGTTTCCAATATATATATTATATATATGACTTAATAAAATTATGTATCTATAAAAATCTTTTTCTTTCTATATATATATATATATATATATATATATATATATATATATATATATGTTATACAAATTAATTAATAAAATTATGTACCTATAAAAACAATTGTCAATATATATATTAAATATATGAATTAATAAAATTTTGTATCTATAAAAAAAAAATTCAATATATATTATGTATATGAATTAATAAAATTATCAACCTATAAAAATCTTTTTCCAATATGTATATTATATATATATGAATTAACAGCATTATCTACCAATAAAATTCTTTTAAAATATATATATTATATATATGAATTAATAAAATTATCTACCTATAAAATCTTTTTCAATATATATATTATATATATGAATTAATAAAATTATGTACCTATAAAAATCTATTTAAATACATATATTATATATATGAATTAATAAAATTATCTACCTATAAAAATCATTTTCTATATATATATATATATATATATATATATATATTATACATATGAATTAATAAAATTATGTACCTATAAAAATATTTTTCAATGTATATATTATATATAAGAATTAATAAAATTATGTACCTATAAAAATCGTTTTCAATATATATACTATATATATGAATTAATAAAATTATGTTCCTATAAAAATCTTTTTCAATATATATATTATACATATATAAATCAATAAAATTATGTACCTATAAAAATGTTTCTCAATATATATTATATATATGAATTAATAAAATTATGTAGCTATAAAAATCTTTTTCAATATATATATTATATATATGACTCAATATAATTATGTACCTATAAAAAAAATTTTTCAATATATATATTATATATATATAAATTAATAAAATTATTTACCTATAAAAATCTTTTTCAATATATATATTATATATCTATGAATCAATAAAATTATGCACCTATAAAAATATTTTTCAATATATATATTATATATATGAATTAATAAAATTATTTACCTATAAAAATCTTTTTCAATACATATATTATATATCTATGAATTAATAAAATTATATACCTATAAAATATATTGTTGAATATATATATTATATATATGAATTAATAAAATTATGTACCCATAAAAATGTTTTTCTATATATATATATATATATATATATATATATATATATATATATATATATATTATACATATGAATAAATAAAATTATGTACCTATAAAAAATTTTTAATATATATATTATATATATGAATAAATAAAATTATGTACCTATAAAAATCGTTTTCAATATATATACTATATATATATGAATAAATAAAATTATGTTCCTATAAAAATCTTTTTCAATATATAACTTATATATATATGAATCAATAAAATTATGTACCTATAAAAATGTTTTTCAATATATATTATATATATGAATTAATAAAATTATGTAGCTATAAAAATCTTTTTCAATATATATATTATATATATGAATCAATAAAATTATGTACCTATAAAAATCTTTTTCAATATATATATTATATATATATATAAATTAATAAAAGTATGTACCTATAAAAATGTTTTTCAATCCATATATTATATATCTATGAATTAATAAAATTATATTCCTATAAAAATATTTTTGTAATATGTATATTATATATATGAATAAATAAAATTATGTACCTATAAAATCTTTTTCAATATATATATTATATATATGAATTAATACAATTATGTACCTATAAAAATATTGTTCAATATATATATCATATATATCAATTAATAAAATTATATGCCTATAAAAATCTTTTTCAATATATATATCATATATATGAAGTAATAAAATTATGTGCCTATAAAAATCTGTTTCTATACATATGTTATATATATGAATAAATAAAATTATGTACCTTTAAAAATCTTTTTCTATACATATATGTTATATATGAATTAATAAAATTATGTACCTATAAAAATCTTTTTCTATACATATATTATATATATGAATAAATAAAATTATATTCCTATAAAAATCTTTTTCAATATATATATTATATATATATTAATTAATAAAATTATCTACCTATAAAAATCTTTTTCAATATATATATTATATATATGAATAATTAAAATTATCTACCTATAAAAACTTTTTCCAATATGTATATTATATATATGAATTAATAGCATTATTTACCAATAAAATTCTTTTTAAATATATATATTATATATATATGAATTAACAAAATTATCTACCTATAAAAATCTTTTTCAATATATATATTATATATATGAATTAATAAAATTATGTACCTATAAAAATCTATTTCAATACATATATTATATATTTGAATTAATAAAATTATCTACCTATAAAAATCTTTTTCTATATATATATATATATATATATTATACATATGAATTAATAAAATAATGTACCTATAAAAATATTTTTCAATATATATATTATATATATGAATTAATAAAATTATGTACCTATAAAAATCGTTTTCAACCTATATACTATATATATGAATTAATAAAATTATGTTCCTATAAAAATCTTTTTCAATATATATATTATATATATATAACTCAATAAAATTATGTACCTATAAAAAATTTTTTCAATATATATTATATATATGAATTAATAAAATTATGTAGCTATAAAAAGCTTGTTCAATATATATATTATATTTATGAATCAATAATATTATGTACCTATAAAAATCTTTTTCAATATACATATTATATATATATAAATAAATAAAATTATGTACCTATAAAAATCTTTTTCAATATATATATTACATATCTATGAATCAATAAAATTATGCACCTATAAAAATATTTTTGAATATATATATTATATATATCAATTTATAAAATTATGTACCTATAAAAATCTTTTTCAATACATATATTATATATCTATGAATTAATAAAATTATATACCAATGAAAATATTGTTGAATATATATATTATATATATGAATTAATAAAATTATGTACCTATAAAATTTTTTTCAATATATTTCTTATATATATGAATTAATAAAATTATGTACCTATAAAATATTGTTCAATATATATATCATATATATAAATTAATAAAAGTATGTACCTATAAAAATCTTTTTCAATATATATATCATATATATGAATTAATAAAATTATGTACCTATAAAAATCTTTTTCAGTATATATATTATATATATTAATAAATAAAATTATGTACCTATAAAAATCTTTTTCAATATATATTTTATATATGAATTAATAAAATTATGTACCTATAAAAATCTTTTTCAATATATATATTATATATAGGAATTAATAAAATTATGTACCTATAAAAATCTTTTTCTATATATATATATATATATATATATATATATATATTATACATATGAATTAATAAAATTATGTACCTATAAAAATCTTTTTCTATACATATATTATACATATGAATTAATAAATTATGTACCTATAAAAATCTTTTTCTATACATATATTATACATATGAATTAATAAAATTATGTACCTATAAAAATCTTTTTCTATACATATATTATAATAATGATTTAATAAAATGATGTACCTATAAAAATCTTTTTCTATACATATATTATATATATGATTTAATAAAATGATGTACCTATAAAAATCTTTTTCTATACATATATTTTATATATGAATTAATAAAATTATGTTCCTATAAAAATCTTTTTCTATACATATATTTTATATATGAATTAATAAAATTATGTACCTATAAAAATCTTTTTCTATACATATATTATATATATTATTTAATAAAATTATGTACCTATAAAAATCTTTTTCTATACATATATTATATATATGAATTAATAAAATTATGTACCTATAAAAACCTTTTTCTATACATATATTATATAAATGCATTAATAAAATTATGTACCTATAAAAATCTTTTTCTATACATATATTATACATATGAATTAATAAATTATGTACCTTTAAAAATCTTTTTCTATACATATATTATACATATGAATTAATAAAATTATGTACCTCTAAAAATCTTTTTCTATACATATATTATATAGATGATTTAATAAAATTATGTACCTATAAAAATCCTTTTCTATACATATATTATATATATGAATAAATAAAATTATGTACCTATAAAAATCTTTTTCTAATCATATATTATATATATGAATAAATACAATTATGTACCTATAAAAATCTTTTTCTATACATATATTATACATATGAATTAATAAAATTATGTACCTATAAAAAAAATTTTCTATTCATATATTATATATATGAATAAATAAAATTATGTACCTATAAAAATCTTTTTCTATACATATATTATATATATGATTTAATAAAATTATGTACCTATAAAAATCCTTTTCAATACATATATTATACATATGAATTAATAAAATTATGTACCTATAAAAATCTTTTTCAATACATATATTATACATATGAATTAATAAAATTATGTACCTATAAAAATCTTTTTCTATACATATATTATATATATGAATTAATAAAATTATGTACCTATAAAAATCTTTTTCAATACATATATTATACATATTAATTAAGAAAATTATGTACCTATAAAAATCTTTTTCTATTCATATATTATATATATGAATTAATAAAATTATGTACCTATAAAAATCTTTTTCTATACATATATTATATATATGAATAAATAAAATTTTGTACCTATAAAAATCTTTTTCAATACATATATTATATATATGAATGAAGAATATTATGTACCTATAAAAATCTTTTTCTATACATATATTATATATATGAATAAATAAAATTATGTACCTATAAAAATCTTTTTCTATACATATATTATATATATGAATAAATAAAATTATGTACCTATAAAAATCTTTTTCTATACATATATTATATATATGAATTAAGCAAATTATGTACCTATTAAAATCTTTTTCTCTACATATATTATATATATGAATTAATAAAATTATGTACCTATAAACATATTTTTCTATACATATATTATATATATGAATATATAAAATTATGTACCTATAAAAATCTTTTTCTATACATATATTATATATATGAATTAAGCAAATTATGTACCTATAAAAATCTTTTTCTCTACATATATTATATATATGAATTAATAAAATTATGTATCTATAAAAATATTTTTCAATATATATATTATATATATGAATTAATAAAATTATGTACCTGCAAAAATATTTATCAATATATATATTATATATATGAATTAATAAAATTATATACCTATGAAAATATTTTTCAATATATATATTATATATATGAATTAATAAAATTATGTACCTATAAAAATATTTTTCAATGTATATATTATATATATGACTTAATAAAATTATGTACCTATAAAAATATTTATCAATATATATATTATATATATGAATAACTAAAATTATGCACCTATAAAAATATTTATCAATATATATATTATATCAATGAATTAATAAAATTATATACCTATGAAAATATTTTTCAATATATATATTATATATATGAATTAATAAAATTATGTACCTATAAAAATATTTATCAATATATATATTATATATATGAATTAATAAAATTATGTACCTTTAAAAATATTTATCAATATATATATTATATCTATGAATTAATAAAATTATATACCTATGAAAATATTTTTCAATATATATATTATATATATGAATTAATAAAATTATGTACCTATAAAAATATTTATATAATTTTATTAATTCATATATATAATATATACATTGAAAAATATTTTTATAGGTACATATATATAATATATACATTGAAATAAAATTATGTAGCTATAAAAATCTTTTTCAATATATATATTATATATATGAATCAATAAAATTATGTACCTATAAAAATCTTTTTCAATATTTATATTATATATATATATAAATTAATAAAAGTATGTACCTATAAAAATCTTTTTCAATCCATATATTATATATCTATGAATTAATAAAATTATATTCCTATAAAAATATTTTTGTAATATGTATATTATATATATGAATTAATAAAATTATGTACCTATAAAATCTTTTTCAATATATATATTATATATATGAATTAATAAAATTATGTACCTATAAAAATATTGTTCAATATATATATCATATATATTAATTAATAAAATTATATGCCTATAAAAATCTTTTTCAATATATATATCATATATATGAAGTAATAAAATTATGTACCTATAAAAATCTGTTTCTATACATATGTTATATATATGAATAAATAAAATTATGTACCTTTAAAAATCTTTTTCTATACATATATTTTATATATGAATTAATAAAATTATGTACCTATAAAAATCTATTTCAATACATATATTATATATATGAATTAATAAAATTATCTACCTATAAAAATCTTTTTCTATATATATGTATATATATATATATATATATATATATATATATATATATATTATACATATGAATTAATAATATAATGTACCTATAAAAATATTTTTCAAGATATATTTTATATATATGAATTAATAAAATTATGTACTTATAAAAATCGTTTTCAACCTATATACTATATATATGAATTAATAAAATTATGTTCCTATAAAAATCTTTTTCAATATATATATTATATATATATAACTCAATAAAATTATGTACCTATAAAAATGTTTTTCAATATATATTATATATATGAATTAATAAAATTATGTAGCTATAAAAAGCTTGTTCAATATATATATTATATATATGAATCAATAATATTATGTACCTATAAAAATCTTTTTCAATATACATATTATATATATAAATTAATAAAATTATGTACCTATAAAAATCTTTTTCAATATATATATTACATATCTATGAATCAATAAAATTATGCACCTATAAAAATATTTTTGAATATATATATTATATATATCAATTAATAAAATTATGTACCTATAAAAATCTTTTTCAATACATATATTATATATCTATGAATTAATAAAATTATATACCTATGAAAATATTGTTTAATATATATATTATATATATGAATTAATAAAATTATGTACCTATAAAATCTTTTTCAATATATTTCTTATATATATGAATTAATAAAATTATATACCTATAAAATATTGTTCAATATATATATCATATATATTAATTAATAAAAGTATGTACCTATAAAAATCTTTTTCAATATATATATCATATATATGAATTAATAAAATTATTTACCTATAAAAATCTTTTTCAGTATATATATTAGATATATGAATAAATAAAATTATGTACCTATAAAAATCTTTTTCAATATATATATTATATATATGTATTAATAAAATTATGTACCTATAAAAATCTTTTTCAATATATATATTATATATAGCAATTAATAAAATTATGTACCTATAAACATCTTTTTCTATATATATATATATATATATATATATATATTATACATATGAATTAATAAAATTATGTACCTATAAAAATCTTTTTCTATACATATATTATACATATGAATTAATAAATTATGTACCTATAAAAATCTTTTTCTATACATATATTATACATATAAATTAATAAAATTATGTACCTATAAAAATCTTTTTCTATACATATATTATATATATGATTTAATAAAATGATGTACCTATAAAAATCTTTTTCTATACATATATTATATATATGATTTAATAAAATGATGTACGTATAAAAATCTTTTTCTATACATATATTTTATATATGAATTAATAAAATTATGTTCCTATAAAAATCTTTTTCTATACATATATTATATATATGAATATATAAAATTATGTACCTATAAAAATCGTTTTCTATACATATATTATAAATATGAATAAATAAAATTATGTTCCTATAAAAATCTTTATCTATGCATATATTATATATATGAATAAATAAAATTATGTACCTATAAAAATCTTTTTCTATACATATATTATATATATGATTTAAAAAAACGATGTACATATAAAAATCTTTTTCTATACATATATTATATATATTAATTAATAAAATTATGTACCTATAAAAATCTTTTTCTATACATATATTATATATATGAATTAATAAAATTATGTACCTATAAAAATCTTTTTCTATATATATATTATACATATGAATTAATAAAATTATGTACCTATAAAAATCTTTTTCTATACATATATTATATATATGATTTAATAAAATTATGTACCTATAAAAATCTTTTTCTATACATATATTATATATATGAATAAATAAAATTATGTACCTATAAAAATCTTTTTCTATTCATATATTATATATATGAATAAATACAATTATGTACATATAAAAATCTTTTTCTATACATATATTGTACATATGAATTAATAAAATTATGTACCTATAAAAATCTTTTTCTATTCATATATTATATATATGAATTAATAAAATTATGTACCTATAAAAATCTTTTTCTATACATATATTATATATATGATTTAATAAAATTATGTACCTATAAAAATCCTTTTCAATACATATATTATATATATGAATTAATAAAATTATGTACCTATAAAAATCTTTATCTATGCATATATTTTATATATGATTTAATAAAATTATGTACCTATAAAAATCTTTTTCAATACATATATTATACATATGAATTAATAAAATTATGTACCTATAAAAATCTTGTTCTATACATATATTATATATATGAATTAATAAAATTATGTACCTATAAAAATCTTTTTCAATATATATATTATATATATTAATTAAGAAAAATTATGTACCTATAAAAATCTTTTTCTATTCATATATTATATATATGAATTAATAAAATTATGTACCTATAAAAATCTTTTTCTATACATATATTATATATATGAATAAATAAAATTTTGTACCTATAAAAATCTTTTTCTATACATATATTATATATATGAATTAATAAAATTATGTACCTATCAAAAATATTTTTCAATATATATATTATATATATGAATTAATAAAATTATGTATCTATAAAAATATTTTTCAATATATATATTATATATATGAATTAATAAAAGTATGTACCTGCAAAAATATTTATCAATATATATATTATATATATGAATTAATACAATTATATACCTATGAAAATATTTTTCAATATATATATTATATATATGAATTAATAAAATTATGTACCTATAAAAATATTTTTCAATGTATATATTATATATATGACTTAATAAAATTATGTACCTATAAAAATATTTATCAATATATATATTATATATATGAATTAATAAAATTATGCACATATAAAAATATTTATCAATATATATATTATATCTATGAATTAATAAAATTATATACCTATGAAAATATTTTTCAATATATATATTATATATATGAATTAATAAAATGATGTACCTATAAAAATATTTATCAATATATATATTATATATATGAATTAATAAAATTATGTACCTATAAAAATATTTATCAATATATATATTATATCTATTAATTAATAAAATTATATACCTATGAAAATATTTTTCAATATATATATTATATATATGAATTAATAAAATTATGTACCTATAAAAATATTTATCAATATATATATTATACATATATGAATTAATAAAATTATGTACCTATAAACATATTTATCAATATATATATTATATATATGAAATTATAAAATTATGTACCTATGAAAATATTTATCAATATATATATTATATATATGAATTAATAAAATTATGTACCTATAAAAATATTTTTCAATGTATATATTATATATATGAATTAATAAAATTATGTACCTATAAAAATATTTATCAATATATATAATATATCTATTAATTAATAAAATTATATACCTATGAAAATATTTTTCAATATATATATTATATATATGAATTAATAAAATTATGTACCTATAAAAATATTTTTCAATGTATATATTATATATATAGATTAATAAAATTATGTACCTATAAAAATATTTATCAATATATATATTATATCTATGAATTAATAAAATTATGTACCTATAAAAATATTTATCAATATATATATTATATATATGAATTAATAAAATTATGTACCTATAAAAATATTTATCAATATATATATTATATATATGAATTAATAATATTATGTACCTATAAAAATATTTATCAATATATATATTATATATATGAATTAATAAAATTATGTACCTATAACATATCTTTCAATATATATATTATATATATGAATTAATAAAATTATGTACCTATAAAAATATTTTTCAATATATATATTATATATATGAATTAATAAAATTATGTACCTATAAAATATCTTTCAATATATATATTATATATATGAATTAATAAAATTGTGTACCTATAAAAATATTTTTCAATATATATATTATATATATGAATTAATAAAATTATGTACCTATAAAAATATTTATCAATATATATATTATATATATGAATTAATAAAATTATGTACCTATAAAAATATTTATCAATATATATATTATATCTATGAATTAATAAAATTATATACCTATGAAAATATTTATCAATATATATATTATATCTATGAATTAATAAAATTATATACCTATAAAAATATTTATCAATATATATATTATATCTATAAATTAATAAAATTATATACCTATAAAAATATTTATCAATATATATATTATATCTATGAATTAATAAAATTATATACCTATAAAAATATTTATCAATATATATATTATATATATAAATTAATAAAATTATGTACCTATAAAAATATTTATCAATATATATATTATATATATGAATTAATAAAATTATGTACCTATAAAAATATTTATCAATATATATATTATATATATGAATTAATAAAATTATATACCTATGAAAATATTTATCAATATATATATTATATCTATGAATTAATAAAATTATATACCTATAAAAATATTTATCAATATATATATAATATCTATGAATTAATACAATTATATACCTATAGATATATTTATCAATATATATATTATATCTATGAATTAATAAAATTATATACCTATAAAAATATTTATCAATATATATTATATATATATGAATTAATAAAATTATGTACCTATAAAAATAATTTTCAATGTATATATTATATACATGAATTAATAAAATTATGTACCTATAAAAATATTTATCAATATATATATTATATATATGAATTAATAAAATTATGCACCTATAAAAATATTTATCAATATATATATTATATCTATGAATTAATAAAATTATATACCTATGAAAATATTTTTCAATATATATATTATATATATGAATTAATAAAATTGTGTACCTATAAAAATATTTATCAATATATATATTATATATATGAATTAATAAAATTATGTACCTATAAAAATATTTATCAATATATATATTATATCTATGAATTAATAAAATTATATACCTATGAAAATATTAATCAATATATATATTATATATATGAATTAATAAAATTATGTACCTATAAAAATATTTATCAATATATATATTATATATATATGAATTAATAAAATTATGTACCTATAAAAATATTTATCAATATATATATTATATATATGAATTAATAAAATTATGTACCTATGAAAATATTTTTCAATATATATATTATATATATGAATTAATAAAATTATGTACCTATAAAAATATTTTTCAATGTATATATTATATATATGAATTAATAAAATTATCTACCTATAAAAATATTTATCAATATATATATTATATCTATGAATTATAAAATTATATACCTATGAAAATATTTTTCAATATATATATTATATATATTAATTAATAAAATTATGTACCTATAAAAATCTTTTTCAATGTATATATTATATATATTAATTAATAAAATTATGTACCTATAAAAATATTTTTCAATATATATATTATATATATATGAATTAATAAAATTATGTACCTATAAAAATATTTTTCAATGTATATATTATATATATGAATTAATAAAATTATGTACCTATAAAAATATTTATCAATATATATATTATATATATGAATTAATAAAATTATGTACCTATCAAAATATTTATCAATATATATATTATATATATTAATTAATAAAATTATGTACCTATAAAAATATTTATCAATATATATATTATATATATGAATTAATAAAATTATGTACCTATAAAAATATTTTTCAATATATATATTATATATATATGAATTAATAAAATTATGTACCTATAAAAATATTTTTCAATATATATATTATATATATGAATTAATAAAATTATGTACCTATAAAAATATTTATCAATATATATATTATATATATGAATTAATAAAATTATGTACCTATAAAAATATTTATCAATATATATATTATATATATGAATTAATAAAATTATATAGCTATAAAAATGTTTTCAATGTATATATTATGTATATGAATTAATAAAATTATGTACCTATAAAAATATTTATCAATATATATATTATATATATGAATTAATAAAATTATTTACCTATAAAAATATTTATCAATATATATATTATATATATGAATTTATAAAATTATGTACCTATAAAAATATTTATCAATATATATATTATATATATGAATAAATAAAATTATGCACCTATAAAAATATTTTTCAATATATATATTATATATATGAATTAATAAAATTATGTACCTATAAAAATATTTATCAATATATATATTATATATATGAATTAATAAAATTATGTACCTTTAAAAATATTTATTAATATGTATATTATATATATGAATTAATAAAATTATGTACCTATAAAAATATTTATCAATATATATATTATATATATGAATTAATAAAATTATGTACCTATAAAAATATTTATCAATATATATATTATATATATGAATTAATTAAATTATGTACCTATAAAAATATTTATCAATATATATATTATATATATGAATTAATAAAATTATGTACCTATAAAAATATTTATCAATATATATATTATATATATGAATTAATAAAATTATGTACCTATAAAAATATTTTTCAATATATATATTATATATATATGAATTAATAAAATTATGTACCTATAAAAATATTTTTCAATGTATATATTATATATATGAATTAATAAAATTATGTACCTATAAAAATATTTATCAATATATATATTATATATATGAATTAATAAAATTATGTACCTATAAACATATTTATCAATATATATATTATATCTATGAATAAATAAAATTATGTACCTATAACAATATTTATCAATATATATATTATATATATGAATTAATAAAATTATGTACCTATAAAAATATTTTTCAATATATATATTATATATATGAATTAATAAAATTATGTACCTATAAAAATATTTTTCAATATATATATTATATATATGAATTAATAAAATTATGTACCTATAAAAATATTTTTCAATATATATATTATATATATGAATTAATAAAATTATGTACCTATAAAAATATTTATCAATATATATATTATATATATGAATTAATAAAATTATGTACCTATAAAAATATTTATCAATATATATATTATATATATGAATTAATAAAATTATGTACCTATAAAAATATTTATCAATATATATATTATATATGTGAATTAATAAAATTATGTACCTATAAAAATATTTATCAATATATATATTATATATAGGAATTAATAAAATTATGTACCTATAAAAATATGTTTCAATATATATATTATATATATGAATTAATAAAATTATGTACCTATAAAAATATTTATCAATATATATATTATATATATGAATTAATAAAATTATGTACCTATAAAAATATTTATATATATATATTATATATATGAATTAATAAAATTATGTACCTATAAAAATATTTATCAATATATATATTATATATATGAATTAATAAAATTATATACCTATAAAAATATTTATCAATATATATATTATATATATGAATTAATAAAATTATGTACCTATAAAAATATTTATCAATATATATATTATATATAATAATTAATAAAATTATGTACCTATAAAAATATTTATCAATATATATATTATATATATGAATTAATAAAATTATGTACCTATAAAAATATTTTCTAATATATATATTATATATATGAATTAATAAAATTATGTACCTATAAAAATATTTATCAATATATATATTATATATATGAATTAATAAAATTATGTACCTATAAAAATATTTATCAATATATATATTATATATATGAATTAATAAAATTATGTACCTATAAAAATATTTATCAATATATATATTATATATATGAATTAATAAAATTATGTACCTATAAAAATATTTATCAATATATATATTATATATATGAATTAATAAAATTATGTACCTATAAAAATATTTATCAATATATATATTATATATATGAATTTATAAAATTATATACCTATAAAAATATTTATCAATATATATATTATATATATGAATTAATAAAATTATGTACCTATAAAAATATTTATCAATATATATATTATATATATGAATTAATAAAATTATGTACCTATAAAAATATTTATCAATATATATATTTTATATATGAATTAATAAAATTATGTACCTATAAAAATATTTATCAATATATATATTATATATATGAATTAATAAAATTATGTACCTATAAAAATATTTATCAATATATATATTATATATATGAATTAATAAAATTATGTACCTATAAAAATATTTATCAATATATATTATATATATGAATTAATAAAATTATGTACCTATAAAAATATTTATCAATATATATATTATATATATGAATTAATAAAATTATGTACCTATAAAAATATTTATCAATATAAATATTATATATATGAATTAATAAAATTATGTACTTATAAAAATATTTATCAATATATATATTATATATATTAATTAATAAAATTATGTACCTATAAAAATATTTATCAATATATATATTATATATATGAATTAATAAAATTATGTACCTATAAATATATTTTTCAATATATATATTATATATATGAATTAATAAAATTATGTACCTATAACAATATTTATCAATATATATATTATATATATGAATTAATAAAATTATGTACCTATAAAAATATTTATCAATATATATATTATATATATGAATTAATAAAATTATGTACCTATAAAAATATTTATCAATATATATATTATATATATGAATTAATAAAATTATGTACCTATAAAAATATTTATCAATATATATATTATATATATGAATTAATAAAATTATGTACCTATAAAAATATTTATCAATATATATATTATATATATTAATTAATAAAATTCTGTACCTATAAACATATTTATCAATATATATATTATATATATGAATTAATAAAATTATGTACCTATAAAAATATTTATCAATATATATATTATATATATGAATTAATAAAATTATGTACCTATAAAAATATTTATCAATATATATATTATATATATGAATTTATAAAATTATGAACCTATAAAAATATTTATCAATATATATATTATATATATGAATTAATAAAATTATGTACCTATAAAAATATTTATCAATATATATATTATATATATGAATTAATAAAATTATGTACCTATAAAAATATTTATCAATATATATATTATATATATGAATTAATAAAATTATGTACCTATAAAAATATTTATCAATATATATATTATATATATGAATTAATAAAATTATGTACCTATAAAAATATTTATCAATATATATATTATATATATGAATTAATAAAATTATGTACCTATGAAAATATTTATCAATATATATATTATATATATGAATTAATAAAATTATGTACCTATAAAAATATTTATCAATATATATATTATATATATGAATTAATAAAATTATGTACCTATAAAGATATTTATCAATATATATATTATATATATGAATTAATAAAATTATGTACCTATAAAAATATTTATCAATATATATATTATATATATGAATTAATAAAATTATGTACCTATAAAAATATTTATCAATATATATATTATATGTATATGAATTAATAAAATTATGTACCTATAAAAATATTTATCAATATATATATTATATGTATATGAATTAATAAAATTATGTACCTATAAAAATATTTATCAATATATATATTATATGTATATGAATTAATAAAATTATGTACCTATAAAAATATTTATCAATATATATATTATATATATGAATTAATAAAATTATGTACCTATAAAAATATTTATCAATATATATATTATATATATGAATTAATAAAATTATGTACCTATAAAAATATTTATCAATATATATATTATATATATGAATTAATAAAATTATGTACCTATAAAAATATTTATCAATATATATATTATATATATGAATTAATAAAATTATGTACCTATAAAAATATTTATCAATATATATATTATATATATGAATTAATAAAATTATGTACCTATAAAAATATTTATCAATATATATATTATATATATGAATTAATAAAATTATGTACCTATAAAAATATTTATCAATATATATATTATATATATGAATTAATAAAATTATGTACCTATAAAAATATTTATCAATATATATATTATATATATGAATTAATAAAATTATGTACCTATAAAAATATTTATCAATATATATATTATATATATGAATTAATAAAATTATGTACCTATAAAAATATTTATCAATATATATATTATATATATGAATTAATAAAATTATGTACCTATAAAAATATTTATCAATATATATATTATATATATGAATTAATAAAATTATGTACCTATAAAAATATTTATCAATATATATATTATATATATGAATTAATAAAATATGTACCTATAAAAATATTTATCAATATATATATTATATATATGAATTAATAAAATTATGTACCTATAAAAATATTTATCAATATATATATTATATATATGAATTAATAAAATTATGTACCTATAAAAATATTTATCAATATATATATTATATATATGAATTAATAAAATTATGTACCTATAAAAATATTTATCAATATATATATTATATATATGAATTAATAAAATTATGTACCTATAAAAATATTTATCAATATATATATTATATATATGAATTAATAAAATTATATACCTATGAAAATATTTTTCAATATATATATTATATATATGAATTAATAAAATTATGTACCTATAAAAATATTTATCAATATATATATTATATATATGAATTAATAAAATTATGTACCTATAAAAATATTTATCAATATATATATTATATATATGAATTAATAAAATTATGTACCTATAAAAATATTTATCAATATATATATTATATATATGAATTAATAAAATTATGTACCTATAAAAATATTTTTCAATATATATATTATATATATGAATTAATAAAATTATGTACCTATAAAAATATTTATCAATATATATATTATATATATGAATTAATAAAATTATGTACCTATAAAAATATTTATCAATATATATATGATATATATGAATTAATAAAATTATGTACCTATAAAAATATTTATCAATATATATATTATATATATGAATTAATAAAATTATATACCTATGAAAATATTTTTCAATATATATATTATATATATGAATTAATAAAAGTATGTACCTATAAAAATATTTTTCAATGTATATATTATATATATGAATTAATAAAATTATGTACCTATAAAAATATTTTTCAATATATATATTATATATATGAATTAATAAAATGTGAATCCGTATGACTTATTCTTATTTCTTAATTTGCTTCATTTTGTGTATTTCTACTACACTTCTCTATTTTATTGTCTTCTATAACTAATTGCGCTTTTCAATTAAATATTTATTTACTAACATAAACTATATAAACTAACATAAACTATATAAACTAACATAAACTATATAAACTAACATAAACTATATAAACTAACATAAACTATATAAACTAACATAAACTATATAAACTAACATAAACTATATAAACTAACATAAACTATATAAACTAACATAAACTATATAAACTAACATAAACTGTATAAACAGGATATTGTGGATGGCGGCATATGTTTTTTTAATTATTATCTTCGAGGTAACCTTTTTTACAGAAAGAAATTACCACTCAATCTGGGGGGTGTTTTTGCTTGAAACACGGGATGCCTATTTGATAGTCTCGCAGAAATTAATTATTTTACATTCATTTATTGCTGACATATTAATTGTTTTTTTGTTTTATTAATGAATAGATATTTTATTCTTTATTATTATTATTATTATTATTATTATTATTATTATTGTTATTGTTGTTGTTGATGATGATGATGATGATGATGATGATGATGATGATGATGATGATGATGATGATGATGATGATGATGATGATGTCCTCGTTATAGGAATTTAATACAGCTTACTCTTCATCAAAAATGTATCCTGGGTGTTCATTGACGTAAGACATCTTCTATAATATAGATCTCACCTGTCTGTTTAAATGTATGTATGTCCCACAAAAACTTTCGTCATAGGTGACGGATTTTCACAAGATCATTTTAGTTTTGAAGATCGACCCTTCGGACGACAAATAGCGAAAAATTGGCTAAAAGCATTACTTCCTCCACCCTCAACTGGGCACTTTTCTATAGGGAGAGGTCGCTTTTATCGCCGATATTTTCGAAAATCATACCCTTTTTTCGATTGAATAGCCTTAATTTAAGCATTCGTCACTTCCGGTTTTGCGATGGGCGTAACAGCCAAAGACGTCAATTTTTTCTTACGTTCTTTCCCTCCTTTGCGGTACAGGTTCGAGCCCGCTTGTCTGCCTACCACCACTTTTTTTGCTCAACACACACCTCCAAACACCCCGGCAACTAGTGTTTTAGTATATCTGAAAAATTGTCTAAATAGCTAGTTTCACGATTTAAAACGAAATCTACACACTTTGCTGGACAGCTTGCATGTCCTTATGAAGAAAATCAAACAAATTTTCTAAATTTTCAATTCCGTTTGCAATTTATTCACTTTCTATCTTCTTAAATACTAATCAGTCTAGATATCTTTATTTTGTCATCGCAAAATTGTTTGTTAGAAAATGCAAATTTTTTTAATTAAAACTTTCGTAAATTTTTATTGATGGTGTTAAGATAAGGCCACTCAAATATTATCAGGTTTTGCCGATTTATAGAAAAAGCATTTTGACCCATTGTTATGCATATTGTTATTGCGTGAACATATCACCATGATTTAAAACTTTTTCTTTACGTTTATTAAAGCATCATTCACGTTTTTCTGCAATATTCTCGCCAATGTTGTCCCGAAAACGATCTTTTTTAGCCAGCAGAAATGAAGGTATCTTCCATCATGATAATGCTCGTCCTTACACATCGCTACTGACCAAAGTCTCCAAGGAGAATCTGGATGGGAAATTCTCTTGGCCTATCACTTATTTCGAAGATTACAAAACCATTTAAAATGCCTTAGCCTAACATCGCAAGATTAAACATGAGATAGAATCATATTTCACATCAAAACTTAAAGAATTTCAAAAGCGAGATATTTATAAGCTCGCTAACAGATCAAAGGTCGTTCATTTTATCATCATCATCATCATAATCATCAACGCTCTGATCCCCATCTAGCATCAATTGAAATGGATGGCTCTCGTCTAGGAGAAGCCCCGTATTTTGATAAGCTTCTGGGCTTGACCTTTACTCCTGATCTGAAATGGAACACGTACATCAAGTCAGTTGCCAAGGTCGCTGGAAAGATGGTAGGATCCTTCTACCGCTCCAGAAGATATCTCACTACTGGTGCAATTCTCTATCTATATAAAAGCCAAGTACGTCCAAGGATGGAGTACTGCTGCCATATCTGGGCAGGAGCTGCTAAAAACAGCCTATCCTGCCTTGACAGAGTACAAAATAGACTTCGTGGCTTTTCTCTTCCCTGCAACCTCTCTCCCACAGAAGAGACGTTGCGAGCCTATCTTTGTTTGATCGTTATTTCCATGGCAGGTGCTCGTCTGAACTCCAATCTCTGCCCCCCCCCTCGCCAATCTTTTACGAAAAACACCCGTCTAGCTGAATTTGCTGTCAAAAATTTTCCCCACTCTTTATCTGTGCCTAAATCAAAACGTGGATTCCATGAACAAAGCTTCTTTCTTAGAACTGCACGCCTGTGGAACTCTGTTCCGTCTGCGTGCTTACCACCTGACTACAACCTTGATGTCTTCAAGTCCAACGTAAACAAATTCCTGATGAACCGCCCCCTTAAGTAGACACTTCATTAAATCTCCACACTAACGTACTGTACTTGCAATAACCCTTATCCCTGAGTGGCTTCCGGGCCTTGATAAGTGGTGACCACTGTGTAAAAAAAATAAATAAATAAATTTGTCTAAAAACGCACGGGTTTTCAAGATGAAAATTGAAATGTTCAAAAACATTTGCATTGAACTTATGATTTGTTGAAACAGATTAGTCAATCTTCTTTCTATTGTTCTGGGTTAAATTTAACCTAAACTGTGTTAGTTTCTTAATCCCGGATAGTTTTTACTTGGAAATCAGCAGCACTCAGGCAGATGATGGCGGCTGAGGAGTTAACGACACGGACTGGCAAGCTAGGTGTGTCAAGTTCGAATCCACTTCGTTCCAAAGAAATACTTTCACTTAGGGATGTTGGCAACCTCCAATTGATCCCTGCTTTAAGTACCTGATGTTTTTCTAAAAATAAGTCTAACTAGAAAGATATCGGGGAAACGAATACCCACAATAAAATCATCTGATTCATACGAAATAAATAGATGAACAAGCCGCAGAACGTTACTGGTAGAATCGTAATCTTTTTCTACTTCTGAAAAATATTATCTCTGGTTGCCTGTATCAAAAATCCAATTAAACAACTTTCATTTGATTAACGCTAGTTCATTATTGTCTATTTATTGTTTAGATTCGTGTATATTGCCGATATACGGCATAATTACGTTGACACACCGGTTTCCATCAGATCACCGAAGTTAAGCAACGTTGATGCTGGTCAATACTAAAATGGGTGAGCATTTGGGAATTCCAGATGCTGTATGTGCATGTTCTCTCCGCTTATCTCGGCATTGTTTCTTGTCAGTCTCAGACCATTCCTTGCCACTGAACCCAAGCAGTGCCGATTAAGGAGAAGTGTGGTTGGAGATTGCGCCACCCTTGCCTTATAATTACACATGAAGCTATCCTTATAGGGGTATCCATTGTCTCTTGAGGCTGAACGTAGTCATCGCATACATATTGCTGTGCCTTTCATGTTAGCATATAAAGAACTAGTAACGACATTTTTTTAGAAATTGGAGTCCATTTGTAGCGAGAGCACTTGTCTATCTCATGTTTTTGTTAGTACGTTTTGTAGATGATCAAGTTTTTTTTCACTGTTTTATTCTATGGTCGCATGACATTGTGGGTGTTTATTTAAAATTACACTTATTAAAAAAACTAAAATGCAGAAAAATCTTTATGGTGTAAAATCACATAAATTGATCAAGTAGGTTTTTTTTTTCAACTAAGAAAAGCAAATTTTATGACGAGTAATTTTTGATCTAGCATAAATAAAGGAGAGACAACTCAATTTGAATTTAATTTAGTATCACAATCGTTAAAAATCGTAAATTTTTATTTGCATTAGTTTAAAAATAACTCCTTGATCAATTTACGTGATTTTTCCAATATGGCATCTGCGTTCCGTAAAGTATACGTACACCATGGAGCAGGGGTGCTCATTACGTCGATTGCATAGACTTTGTGGATAGATCGCATGGTACTGAAAAGCAAACGTGCATTTTTATTAGGTAGTAAATTATTTAGACTTAATCATGTCATAAATAGTCTAGCGAGTGCACGTCGGGGGGGGGGCAGTGAGAGAAAGGTACAAAGTCGTAGCACTCTTTCTTAAGACAAGCTTGAGTCTCTTTAGACCAGGGTCTGTCAGTGGCCATTTGATTGAACCAGGAGACTCTTCAGCACATCGCGGTACACTTTGGTGTTGACTTTCAAACAGGATTCGTGACGTAACGAATAAAGTATTTGTGGTAACAGATTCTCAAATTTGACAGAAAAATTTCCGAATTCGCCAAAATACACCTGAAAGAGGTCGGAGGTTACGTCGGCCGAAATGCTGTAAAACTAATACTCAAGATGAGAACAGTGGTCTGAATAATCCTAATACGAATTATCAATCTTCATCTTAAATATTAAGAAACATAAAAATGGAAAGTAAAAACGTATAAATCGGTATAGTAAGCAAAAAAAGAAAACATTATGGAACTAGACTTGCGTTCTCCCTTTTCCTTAAACTTTTGTGTGACAAGATGGATGTATATTCACAAATAATTACGCATGGCGCGTTTTTATATAATGGAGAAATATAAAAACCTAAAACAAACAAAAAATGCGCCTAATCCTAAGTATCGTATTTCCACAACTTTTTTCTTTCTCTCTGGTCTGAGTTGGTCTTGTCTTGGAGGTTGAAGGTACTTAATTGGCAGTTTGTCTGGCTGCTGTTTCCAACTGACAATGCAGGAACCCTAACTCTTTGGTAACGTTTAAAACGGCAGCTCTATCATGTATTGTATAATATCAGGATAGTTGTAGAGCCATGTCGCGCATGAAAAGGGACCCTGCTACTATTTCTGTTGGGCTTTCACGAGGCCACAACTTCCTGAGTAGAACCCAGCTGATGGACTTGTTGTGTGTATACTTGGCGTCAAAACTGGCCCACGTTGCCCAGCTTTCTCTCTCTCTCTCTCTCTCTCTCTCTCTCTCTCTCTCTCTCTCTCTCTCTCTCTCTCTCTCTCTCTCTTCCCAATCTGCAATTAAACAAGCGTAATGAAATGAAATGACAGCCCCAACAAATATCACGATTAAATCGGATAACCATCCAAACAAAACCAATTCGCCTCCTCCCTTTGGGGTCGCATTCACAAATATCCGTGGGCTTAGAAGTAATCTAGATGCTGTAGAGTCTTGCCTCTTAGTAAACTCTCTGGATATCTGAACATTAAGCGAAATAAACCTGCCCTCCTCAATCCCCGCTAATTACGTTAACATAACAGGATATCTCCCTCTTTGCCGTAAAGACTCGAATAGATATATGCAGAGGCTTGGAATTTTTATATTCGAAGCACTCTCCTTTTGACTAGAGAGCAACGTCTGGAATCGGATGAACAGGCTTTTGTGTGTTTTCGACTAGGCTTTCATCACTGCGTTAGTTAGTTATATTTCTCTACCGTTCTCTCTGAAGTTAGGGATGTACTCTAATCGAGCATGTCTCTGATAGTATAGACGCAGCACTCTCCTTAGATAGTAACGCCCAAATACATATGTTTGGTGACTTTAATGTCCATCATAAAAATTGGCTTGGTTTCTCAGGTTACACAGATGCAGCTGGACACTCTACTTATAGCTTCTCTATAGCCCATTCCTTCACACAGACAGTAATGTTCCCAACTCGTCCTCCAGATAGTGGCAACCAGCAAGCTTCATTTCTAGGCCTATTCCTTATCACAGTACCTGGGGATTGTGTAATCAATGCCCACAGTCCACTCGAGAACGCAGATCATCTAAAGTTATCAGTAGACATCTCACTCAAATCTCAACCCCAAAGTGGGGAGCCACTACTCAAAACAACAAAGCACTACAAACAGTATGCAAATGAGACAACTGAATGGTGCAAAGCGGGAATTGAAGCACATGTACTTGCACGGAAGTATCATAGCAAGCCTCACTCATCCCCATGGTTCACTACGTATTGTGTAGCTGCCATTGCACAAAAACAGCATGCACTCAGCCGGTTCGTACGTCATAAGTTAAATGCAAATAGGCAAAAATTTATAGATGCTAGAAATCATTGTAAGAGAGTAATTACCACAACCAAAAGAAGATATGCTGAAATAAACAGGTAAGCCATAGAATTGCAGAAGATGGGAACTTGCGATTTCTGGAAAATTTATAATAGTATAGTGAATAAAGGACAATCAGTAACTCCCCCCCCACTATCCAACAACCAGAAGGTTACATGCACGGCAACCAAAAAAGCGGAACTGCTTGCTCGGCGATTCGCCAACTTCATCCTAGAGCCAAGAAATTTCTCTATGCAGACGGAAGCCACGGTTGATGATCTGAAAATCACTCCTTCACATGTCCAAGATGTAATAAATAAAAAACTCAAACACCTCCAAGATGTGTGGGCCTGATCTCATCCCTGCTATACTAATTAAGAAATGCTCAGTTGAACTAGTCTCTGTATTACTACAACAAATGCCTTGCTGAATCCTGCTTTCCTAATAGCTGGAAGATGGCCTCTGTAGTACCAGTGTACAAGAATTCTGGCGAAAGGAAGGACCCTCTCAATCATCACCCTAAAAGTCTCCTCCCTTTCTTCGCTAAAATCTTCAAGCGCTAGTCCACCACCTTGCAAAAGCCAATCTTCTTTCTGACAAACAGTAAGGATTTAGGAAATGTCCTTCTATTGTAGATATTTTAACAGTTATCTCTGAACACATATACCATGCGCTGGATAAGGCAGGTGAAGCTATGGATGTAGCCTTCGATATATCCAAGGCCTTTGACAAAGTCTTGCATGGAGGGCTGCTAATGAAACTCAAATCATGGTATAACTGGACGAATACTAAATATAATTAGATGCTTTTTAGACAATAGAACAATCCAGCTCACCTTGATAGACGTTCATCCAAGCAGCATAACATTAATGCGGGAGTGCCTCAGGAGTCGATCCTTGGACCACTTTTATTCATGGTATTCATCAATGATCTCCCTGATAATATTAAGTCCGAGATGGGTATATTTTCGGATGATACAACGCTTTATAATGTGCATGAGGAGAGAACGGATATACAAAATCCAAGACAATGGTTGAATGACCTCCAGACCGTAGTTGAATGGGGACGTAAGTGGATGGCGACATTTAATGCTACTAAGATTGAGCTGCTCTCCTTTAACAATTACAAGAAACTTCTCCAACTACCGATATCCATGACAAATAACACCCTACCCGAGAATTCTTCCTTCAAATTCCTCGGCTTAACATTCACAGGAAATATGAACTGGAATAAATACATTGAGGACATTGCGAAGGCTGCTGCAAGAAAGGTGTGCTCCTTCTATCGTGCAAGAAAACTGCTCATACTGTAAGGTCACCATTCTCCCATGAATGGAGCATTGTTTCCGCATCTGGGATCATCCATCTCCTATTAATCTCTCCCTCTTGGATAGGGTCCATAAAAAGGCCTTCAATCTAATAAGTCCCACTTTGTCAACTAGGCTCCAACCCCTGTCCCATCACCGCAATATAGCATCCCTGTGCCTGTTTTACAAGTATTTCAATAGAATGTGCTCTGATGAACTCATTGCACTTGTGTCCCCTCGACGTACATACCCCGACAAACCTGCGTAGCAACAAGATCAGACCCTTTCACTGTTGAGGTCTCTAAAGTACATCTTTCAAGCTCCTCGGCCTAACGTTCACAGGAAACATGAGTTGGAACAATTACATTGAGAGCATTGCCAGGACCGCTGCGAAAAAGGTAGGTTCTCTCTACCGTGCTAGAAAGCTACTAACGCCCGAAAGTATCCTGTACCTCTACAAGGCCACCATTCTCCCATGTATGGAGTATTGTTGTCATATTTGGGCTGATGCATCTGCTACTAGTCTCACTCCTAGACAAGATTCAAAAGAGAGTCGCCAATCTGATAGGTCCTGAACTGTCATTTAAACTTCAGCCTCTGTCCCATCGACGAAATGTAGCATCCCTCTGCCTGTTCTACAAGTACTTTAACGGTGAATGCTCCGGCGAACTGCAAGCACTCGTACCCCCTCGACGTAAATACTCCCGACAAACCCGACAAGCAGAAAAATCTCACCCCTTTACAGTTGAGATCCCTAGATATAAGAGAGCCTTCTACTCCAGTAGTTTCTTCCCCAGAACCGCTAGACCTTGGAATTCCCTTCCGGGTTCCTGCTTTCCCAACTGTACTGACATGCAGAAGTTCAAGTGTAACGTGAACCGACATCTTGCTGCCCAACTCCGCACATAGTACCCCTGTAGCTTATGTCCCTAATAGTAGCCCCCTATATCAAAGTGGCAATGTGCCTTGTTTGGGGTGAAAATGTAAAAAGAAATATCAGAAAGTTTTCTAATCAAATAGGTTCTTCCATAGAACAGCTAGACTTTGGAATTCTCTTCCTGCTGCCTGCTTCCACAACTGTACTGACATGCAGAAGGTCAACCGCAACGTAAACAACATCTTAATTCTTTTCTAGGCATGGTCCCAGTAAGTAGCTCCTTACGTCTAAGTGGCAATATGCCTTGTTTGGAGGGAAGGTGAATAAAAAAAATCGTATAATGTGAACTGCATCTTTTTCTCACCGTTAGTTACGCCGAGCGCATGCAACCGGATCCTTTACTCTTTATCACAGTAAAACCGGGTTAAAAAAAAAGGCGGGAAGGAAAAGAAAAGATGACTGGTTTTATTAGGAAAGCCAGTAATTTATCGATCCAGTCACAGAAATCAAACGCATAAAGAGGTAGAAGGCGCGTCGGTCACTTAACGTATAGAAAGACACACATAAGTGCGCATGATTACACAGGCCTTGGCGCATGCGCACGACGTAAATCTTACATTCCTCTTGACGTCATACTCACATAAGTTTATCTCCTCCGAGGATAGGAGAATGTAAAGCAGTCAACGTTACAGTAATTAACTCAGCCATAAAACAAACACTACTCTTTTGTTTGTTTTTTTATATCTTTTTTCTTCTTCTTCTTCTTCTTCTTCTTCTTCTTCTTCTTCTTCTTCTTCTTCTTCTTCTTCTTCTTAGCGTGTAGATATGTGGGTGCTTGAGTTTTAAATAAGCTTTGTGCATGTATGTATGTATGTATGTATGTATGCATGTATGTATGTATGCATGTATGTATGTATGTATGTATGTATGCATGTATGTATGTATGTATGTATGTATGTATGCATGTATGTATGTATGTATGCATGTATGTATGTATGTATTATGCATGTATGCATGTATGTATGTATGCATGTATGTATGTATGTATGTATGCATGTATGTATGTATGTATGTATCTATGTATTTATGTATGTATGTATGTATGTATGTATGTATGAGTGCATACTTCATTTTTTTTTTTCAGGTTTCATTTTTATTCGATCTTTCATTTTGTTCTTTCTTTTCGGAATATTTCCCACTTCATTCGACATGTTTCTATTTCTTTAATTTGATTTTTAAGCGACAGAAAATCCACACCCGACTTCAATGTTTATTTTATTCAAATTCATTATTTTTATTTATTATTTTTTATTTGAAGTTCATCCAGGCCATAACCACTGCTTAGATAAAAGAAAATCTATTTATTTTATTGATTTTTATTATTATTTTGTCTGTTTAAAAAAATAAAATTAATGAAATTACTCCAAGACGTGTTGCCATTATTTTATTTTCTGTATTTTTATTTTATCTCATTTCGTTTGCGATTGAATTTTATTTCAGTCCCGCTTTATTTTAAATAAATATCCCCTAAAAACGATCGTAATTGGGAATTATAGTGGACTATAAAACCTTCATAGTAAAGTTTTAAAAAAGAGAGAGAAGTCTCAGTTTTAAACATCTGCGTTGAACAATTTCAGCATATTTTTTTTATACTTGCTCATCGTAGGCTTTTGTTTTCAGCGATTTCAATTTTGCTTTTTTATTGTAGGGGACGTTTTTGTTTGCTTATTTATTTGTTAGATTTTTGGATTTAGATTTGTTTCATTCTTTGTTTTGTTCTGCTTTTTTGTTTTTTAGTTGAAGACAAAATGTTATGGAGAGTAATATTGTTTTGTTTTGTTTTTTTGTTTTTGTTTACGTTTAAGTGTTAAATCTTTTGACTGGCTTTGAGCAGGGTTAGTGAAACAAAGAGAAAGAAAATGTGTTTTATAATCAAATTAGTCGAATTTAAAAACAGTTTCGCACTGTCAAATATGTAAAATTGTAAAGTACAGGTTTTATGTACGATGTGTCCGCTTGCGATGTTCTTTGTACTGTCATCGGCTACGATCATGCAAATACCGACACACACGCACATACTCGCGTGATGTAAAGCTTTATAGCAACACATCACTAAATATGTTCCGAACATCTTTACTATTATATAAAAGAAACTTTGCGTGTTAGAGAGCGAGAGAGTTCCCTATGGACTCGAAAAGGGCTGGGCCGATTTTTATGAAATTTCACACAAAGGTACTTTTGTGCCTGTTAGTGTTCTTAGATAGGTTTTGTATCTGAATGTCTTCGATAAGTATCAATGATCGAAATAATTCGATGAAAGAAAGAAATAAGCGATTTTGACCAAAAGACCTTACACAGCTTAACATTACAAGTGCATTTTAGAAGTTTTATTTCCATACAAGTCGAAAGGCTCGACATATAAAAATCAACAGTAGATTCTTTGAGATGACAGGGACGCGTCCGAAATGAATGTTTCTGTTTAAAGCAAAATTGAAATGCGGGGAGGCATGTGAAGCTTCCTCCCGGTGAATCGCGATAGGTTCCCAATCGAAGCAGGCAATCAATCGATTTGATTGAAAAATAGTCAATTTAATCGATTTGGGGTACAATGTAGGGATTTGGGCAGCAAGATGCCGGTTCACGTTACACTTGAACTTCTGCATGTCAGTACAGTTGGGGAAGCAGGGACCTGGAATGGAATTCTAGAGTCTAGCAGTTCTGGGGAAGAAACTACCAGAGTAGAAAGATCTTTTACATCTAGGGATCTCTATTGTGTGGGGGTGGGAGTTAGCTGCCTGTCGGGTTTGTCGATGGTGTCTACGTCGTGGGGACACATGTGTCTGAAGTTCGCCAGAGCATTCACTATTAAAATACTTGTAGAACAGGCAGAGGGATTCAACATTTCGTCGATGGGACAGAGACTGAAGCTTAGATGCCAGTTCAGGGCCTATCAGATTGGCGACTCTCTTTTGAACCTTGTCTAGGAGCGAGAGACTAGTAGCAGATGCACCAGCCCAAATATGACAGCAATACTCCATACATGGGCGAATGGTGGCCTTATAGAGGCACAGGATACTTTCGGATGTTAGTAGTTTTCTAGCACGGTAGAGAAAGCCTACATTCTTTGCAGCGGTCATGGCAATGCTTTCAATGTAATTTTTCCAACTCATGTTTCCTGTGAACATTAGGCCGCGGAGTTTGATACTCTCAGATAAAGAGTCACTGGTCATTGCTATTGATGGTAGAGAAGATTTCTTGTAATTATTGAAGGAAACCAGTTTAGTCTTGGCAGCATTGAATGTGACCAGTTTAGTCTTGGCAGTATTGAATGTGACCATCCATTTTTGTCCCTATTGCACTACAGATTGGAGGTCATCCTCTAGTGTTTTTGCCATTTCTTTAGTTTTCCCGTCGTGCCTGTTATAGAGTGTGGTGTCATCAGCATATATATCCATCTCAGACGCAATTTTGTCGGGGACGTCATTTATGAATATTAGGAACAATAGAGGTCCAAGGATAGACCCCTGAAGCACTCTCGCATTTATATCATATTGTTTAGATGTACGACCGTCGAGGACAACCTGGATTTTTCTCTTGTCTAAGAAGGATTTAATTATGTTAAGCATTCTACCAGTGATACCGTATAATTTAATTTTCCTGAGGAGACCCTCATGCCATACCCTGTCAAAAGCCTTAGATATATCTAGGCCTACCGCTCTGCCCTCCCCCGCTTTGTCCAGTGAATGGTATATACGTTCAGAGATTACAGTTAGGATGTCTGCTGTGGAACGGGCTTGTCTAAATCCATATTGTTTGTCAGTCAGAAGTTTAGCATCTGTAAGGTAATGGATTAGAGCATGGTTAATTATGGTCTCAAATATTTTGGCGAAAATTGGGAGGAGGCTAATGGGGCGATAATTTGATGAGTCAGTTCTTTCACCATATTCTTGAATATTGGTACCACAGAAGCAGTTTCCCAACAGCACGGAAAGCAAGATCCACTAAGGCATTTGTTGTAGAGTTTGGGGAGAATTGGAGCTACTTCGGCTGAGCACTTTTTTAATAGTACAGCTGGGATGAGATCGGGTCGACATGCTTTTAAAGTGTCAAGGTTTTTTTTTTCTGAGCAGGTGTGATTTTCAGATCGTCTAGCGTAGCGTCTGTGCGCAAAGGAAAGTCAGGTAGGGGGTGGTTGGAAGGGTCCAGTGTGTAGCTTGAGGCAAACCGACTGGCAAGCATGTTAGCCTTATCGGTTGCTGAGCAAACAACCTCGTGATTTTTGGTTAGTGGGGGAATTGTTGATTGCCCATTCTTTACTACACTGTTGTAGATTTTCCAGATGTCTCGAGTTTCTAATTTTTGTGCTTCGATGTGTTTTTTAGTGGTTTCAGTAAATTCTCTCTTAGCTGTCGCTATTTCTTTCTTAACGTTATTTCTAGCTTCTATACACTTCTGTCTGTTTGAACTGGACTTATGTCGGTTAAATTTGCGGTATGCATGCTGCCTTTGAGCAACTGTAGTTGCGGAAGTAGAAGTGAACCATTGTGGAGAGTGGGGCTTGCTATAAAATTTCCGTATGGGAACATATGCTTCAATTGCCGTTTTGAACCATTCACTGGTCTCATTTTCGCACTGTTCAGCAGGAAGAGAAAAAATATTTTCCCATGGGGCATCTCTGATAATATCTCTGATGGCTTCCCAGTCAGCCTTTTTTATAATATCTCGTTGTTTTGAGCACTGACTCTTCAGTTTTGGGTCTAGAGTTTAGGGCAATTTCCACCCTAATCACTGCATGATCAGCGTTACCGAGTGGGCTGTCAGCATTTGTTATACAATCATCTGGAACTGTGGTCAGAAATAGATCTAGAAGTGATGCGTGTTGTTCTTGCTGGTCAGGGAAACGGGTTTGAAACGTAATTATTTGTGATAGGGGGTGAGAGATAGAGAAGCTATATGTTGACAATAAAAATATGATAGTGTGAAACATTCGTTGATCATAATTCGATCCCGGACAACGTCGGGTTTTCCTGCTAGTATATTATATATATACACACACACACATATATATATACATATATATATGTATGCGTATATATATATATATATATATATATATATATAATCTTGAATTCAGTATTAAAATGAAATAGTCGACGTAAACCTTAAGTAGAATTGTTACCTTTACTCACATTTAAAATGGCCCAATTCCATTTAAAAGAAACAGTTGCAGATTTTTGCCGACATATGCCCTGTTCAAACGAGTAAACGAATTACAAGTTAGTCTTTTACTATTCGCATAAGAAACGATACTTCAAGAAACTTTGACATACGAATAAAGTTGAGCACTTTTTTTTCAATCTCTATCAACACTACCAATTCCCAAAGTTCGTATTCTCCGGTGAAAAAGGACGTACAAATTGAATAGTTACATCACTGTTATCGGCGATAAAAGTGAACAGTTCTCGTCAACTCCAGGTCATCAGCCTCTACTGCCGGTCAGTTTCAAACACTGTGGCTTCACTAAAATGCTTGATAGATATAAAGTTGGATAAGGAGTGTGTTGCAGCGAGCGTCACGTTTGGACAATTCGTATTAGATTAGTGTTTGAGTGTCAACCGAAATGAACACCGTCTTTATTCTTTTCTTTTTCATTTCTTTCGTTCTTCGGACGTTTTTATATAAAAAAAAATGATAAGCAAAGTTCGAACAGCAATTCTCGTATCGTATTTCTGATAAAATCGGACTGAATTGCGATATGGTTCGGTAAGGTTTTATACATTTCAAGTTTAAAGCATGCAGTCATGATATTCAGGCAGAAGTATAAAATGTGCACTACCTTATTAATTTATTTATTGCGGACTATTATCCTCATTCATTTTAGTTACTGTTTCACGACTTTTCGGCAAACTATTCCTCTGGCCTTCGTCAGGTGGTAACTACGACGGGGTAGGAACTCTGAATCTCCTGACTGCATCCTTAGCAATTATTCGTGAAACGACAACAACTATGGATGGCAGTAATTGCTGAGAATGCAGTTAGGAGATTCGGAGTTCCTATCCCATTGCGGTTACCACCTGACAAAGGCCAGAGGAATAGTTGGCCAAAACGTCGTGAAACAGCAACTAAAATGGATGAGGATAATGGTCCGCAATAAAAAAATTAATTAATAATATTCATTTTCAATTATGAATTCCAATTTAAAAATATATGTACTCTACCTCGTTTTGTTTTTATTTTTCATTTTATTTTTTTTTTCGGATTACTATGCATTATGCACTAGATTTTCAAAGTATATATATACTAGCAGGGGTACCCGGCGTTTCCCGGTTGTTGTACGCGTTTTATAAAACGAAAACAGAGGGGGGAAAAAATGGCATAAATAAACAGTAGAAAATGAACGTTACAATGCAATTCTGGTTTTTGTAGTCAACTTCCAAACGAACTAAAGTGAAAGAAAAAAGAACACATCGGAAAGCTGAAGAAGAAGAAAAATTGCATAACTTCGAACGGGTTAAGTTTAATGGTTCGTTTCACCCAGCAAAAAACATAGGACGTAAAGGAACGTTGTAATAACATTCCAGTTTTTTAAGCCACCGGTGTTTCTTCGTACTCTTCCTGGTGAACGATCAAACAGCGATGTAAATGGGTAGCGGGGGTACGATGAATTTATTAGAGAGAAAAGATTTTACAACTTCCATTGGTTCTAACCGATTTTCGCAGTGCACTCTCAGCAGAAAAATATAGGAATGTACGGTTATCGAGGAAGTTTAGAGATAATAGGTCTATAGCACACCTCAGATAATGCACTTCAGTTTGTGCATACTATATTTGCATGAAATGTCTTGACTTTTAATCCTATTAAGGTCAAAAGCAAACGGGATATATGAGTTCATTTTGTTATATATATATATATATATATATATATATATATATATATATATATAGTATATATAATATATAATATATATATAATATATATATAATAAAAATAATAATAATAATATAATATAATATATAATATATATATAATATATATGTGATAAAATACTAATAATATATAATAATAATATAATATATATATAATATAATATATGTAATATAATATATATATAAAATAAATAAATAATATAATATATATATTTTTAAACCTAAACGTAGATTCCATGAACAAAGCTTCTTTCTTAGAACTGCACGCCTGTGGAATTGTCTTCCGTTTTCCTGCTTTCCGGCTGACTACAATATGGTTGTGTTCAAGTCTAAAGTAAATAAGTTCTTGATGAGCCGTTCCATATAAGTTATTAAATTTACCAAATTTTCATTACTAATGATTACTATATTGACCAATTTCTACTGTACACTCTTTAACCCTTATCCTTGAGTGGCCTCTGGGCCTTGATAATGTGGTGATGCCTTTGTAAAAAAAAAAAATATATATGTTATAATAATAAGTAATATATATATAATAATATATATATATAATATATACAAATTAATAAATAAATAAAATATGAATATAAATATATATATATATAATATATAATATATATATAATAATATAATATAATATAATATATATATGACAAGAAGATAGAAGACAGAATAGAAGATAGAATAGAAGATAGAATAGAAGAAGAATAGAATAGATAGAACAGAAGAAGATAGATGGATAGAAGAGAAGATAGATAGATAGATAGATAGATAGATAGATAGATAGATAGATAGAAGATAGATAGATAGAAGATGATAGATAGAATAGAAGATGATAGATAGATAGATAGATAGATAGATAGATAGATAGATAGAAGACAGATAGATAGAAGATGATAGAAGATAGAATAAGATAGAAAGATAGAAGAAAATAGAAGATATATGCATGTGTGTGTGCGTGTGTCTTAGCGTGCGTGCGTATGCGTAGAAATGACACGTTTAGTCGACTTACTCCTTCTAAGATCAATTTTTTTCAATTTTGACGCTTTAGCAGCAATTTTTATCGGCAATAAATTGAATTTGTTTCACATTTGTTTAAATTCCATATAATTCACGGTCTACTGTTCAGCTTTGTTAACCAAAAAATGACAGGGGTAATTGGTAGAGATCGGTACGTTCTCTCTTTCTCTCATATATATATATATATATATATATATATATATATACTAGCAAGGAGACCCGACGTTTCCGAAATTTAATGAGGATTAAGGAATGATTTACACTCCCATGTTTTTTTGCCATCGAAATCGGTGAAATCGACCTTTTTTTTAATCAAATCGATTTATTGCCAGCTCTAGTTGAGGACCTGCTGCAGTGCACCAGGTAGAAGGTTCACATGCCTCCCCGCAGTAACTTATTCCACAATAGATTGTAGTTTACATTGCACTGTAGAGAACCTACTGTTGATTTTATAAAATTCCTTTTATATTATGGTTTGAATTAAAGGTTTAAACGCAAAAGTCAAGTATGACTGTTCAATAGTACCCGAAAGATTAATTTCGAACGCGCCGCTTTCATATCAAAAAAAAAAAACATCTATATATATATATATATATATATATATATATATATATATATAATATAACCCGGATATAAGAGACTTCTTCTCCGGCCCTTACAGCTCTCTTATATCCGGATCACACTGTGCATTAACACAGGCTCTAATTTGGGACCATAGAAAATCTCTCTTATATACGTTTTTCTTACATCCGAGTTACATATATATATATATATAGAGAGAGAGGGGAGTAGAACAATGCCGTTATTTTTTCTTTTCTATTTTATCTATACTTTCGTTTTTCTTAATATTAAAAATTTCGCTTTGTTAGCACGTAAACATAAACACACGTACTTTGCGACTTGCCCACGAATAATCCTTACTAAATGCAAAGAACCCAGTGCAACAGCAATCTTCGGTCGACCGAGGCTCTTCAAATAGTTCTGTGTTCACAACCAATTGCATATTCACCGAATTCTGTAAGTGAACCCGCCAAAATTAAATCACGAAATGTGTCATTGCTTGCCGTTTGCAACGACGCCAGTTGTAAAGTGGATCTTCAAAACTGCCCGCCGACCAATAACAGTTGACAGTCGCCTTGAACAATAGCACGAGATGCGCAGCCGATTTTAATAAAGAGAGCGATAAGCTTTTATTTCGCTGTGACGGGGGGACGGTTGTCTATTGGATAACGACATGGGTGTTCCAGGTTCGAATCCAGTTCATTCCATAATGATGATGATGATGATGATGATGATGATGAAGCTAATGATGATTTCGCTTCGGCTGGGACGTCGAATTTCTACATACCTACGTAACAGGTATATAAAACAAACAAAATCCTTTTTATAAAACAAATCACAACTAATAAAACTATTACTCCATTATGAATCTCATAAATCAAAAAGAAAAGTATCTGTTTGATTTTGTTTGTTTTTGTTTTATCCTTATTTGTCCAAAACAAGGCATACTGCCACTTAGACGTGAGATGAAACTATTTCTATATTATACTATGTAAGAAGGTGAGCAGCGAGATGTTTACTCGCATTAGATTTAAACTTTCAAAGTAGAAGGCTTTCAGGCAACTAATGAGCTCAACAGTGAAAGGATGGCGTGTTGCTGCTTGTCGGGTTAGTCAGGCGATACAGCTTATACGAAAGAAAAGTTTACACACATACATACACACACATAAATAAATAAATATATTTATATATATATATATATATATATATATATATATATATATATATATATATATATATATATATATATATAAACATGCTCATGATTGTGTAGCTTGTGTTACTGCTTTACTTCGGTATTAAGCACTTTTGTATTCGTTATACTTCATTAGTTACTTTGCTTCTGGAAAGTAATAAACTCGGATTATATATATATATATATATATATATATATATATATATATATATATATATATATATATATATACGAGGGGCGTGCAATAAGTAATGCCCCTGACCCACTTCTAGTTGTTTGATCTAACTGAAATTTTGCATATGCAATGATTTATATCTATACGGGTTATGTGGCAAATTACAGCTCTGAACTAATTGTGGTTTCTGTTTACAGGTGCTTGAACTGAGTCAGGTGTGAAATGGAGCCTGTTGAATGTCGAGCAGTGATCCGGTTTTTGTATTTGAAAGGATGCACACTACAGGAGACGTTTGACGAAATGAAAGAAACTTATGGTGATAATGTCCCATCATATGACCTTGTAAAACGCTGGCATCGGGAATTCAAACATGGCCGGAAGTCTGTGGAAACAGGTCCCAGACCTGATCGTCCCCCCCTTCTGCCATTTATGAGGCATCTGTCCGTCAAGTTAACGCTGACATTTTGGAAGATCGGCGCATTACTATTTGCCAAATAGATGTCAAGATCACTACAGGGTCTGTGGAAACTATCATTCATGACCATTTGCATATGCATAAGGTGTCTGCCAGATGGATTCCCAGGTTGCTCACACCATTCCAGAAGCGAGAACACGTTGAGTGCTCGAGGATGAATTTGGAGATGTGCCAAGAAGATGAGTGAAAGTTTTTCAAAAGACTGATTACACAAGATGAAACCTGGATCCATCACTATGATCCAGAGACCAAAGCCCAGTCAATGCAGTGGAAGCACTTGGACTCACCACCTCCAAAGAAGGCAATGGTGCAACCCTCCACTGGCAAGGTCATGCTCACAGTCTTCTGGGACCAGGACGGAGTAGTGATGACAGATTTCCTGGCAAAGGATACCACAATTACAGGAGCCTATTATGCTTCACTTTTGAGGAAATTAAGGGAAGCTATCAAAATCAAAAGGTGGAGCAAGATCAGCAAAGGTACCATCCTCCTGCAGGACAACGCTCCGATCCACAACTCGCATGTCGCCAGATCAGAAGCACGGGCTTGTGGTTATGAAATCCCTCTCCATCCTCCCTACTCTCCTGACCTTGCACAATGTGACTTTCACCTCTTCCCAGCCATGAAGTTGTTTTTGAAAGGAAAGCATTTCCCAGATGATGCATCCTTGATTTCTGAAGTCACGTCGTGGTTGGAGGACCAACCTGGGGTGTTCTACTGCATTACTTATTGCACGCCCCTCATATATATATATAAAATTCAACGCTATTTCACACGATTAATGGTAGCTGAATGGATACGGCCTCCGCTAATCGAGCCAGAGATGTCTCGTGTCGCGGGGTTCGAATCGTTCGACTGGTAGTAATTGTGACACCCTGCACTGAAGAATCCCGAAAGGATGAAACACTAGTGTCTGTAGGTATTTAATTATTATAGTAAAAAAAAATAATTATGACAGCCCCTTTAAGAAATACGTTTCTTATCGTTGAGCACTTTCTGTTGAATAAAAGTCGGTCAATTTAGCTCTTATGCGTAGATCGTCGTATAACGATTTGATCACTGTCTGTCTGACGTAATGAACATTTAAATTAAAATGTTTAAAATTCAACGCTATTTCACACGATTAATGGTAGAAGAATCCCGAAAGGATGAAACACTAGTGTCTGTAGGTATTTAATTATTATAGTAAAAAAAAAATAATTATATATATATATATATATATATATCCACGTATATGTGTGTATGTATGTAGGTGTGTGTATATATATGTGTATATATATATTAGTATGTATATGTGTATATGAGTCGTGTGTATGCGTGTATATGTATGCATATAGACACATGTATGTCTGCATATACATTGTTAATATATATGTATATGTGCGTATGTGTCTGTATGTGAATGTGTAGAAATGTACATATGCATGTGCCTGTATGTATGCGTATTTGCACGTGCGTTGGCGTATGTATTAACCCTTAACTGCCTAAAACCAATTCATTGTCAACTGAAATGAACAAGTCGACTTATGGCGACTACGAACATTCTAAATGGAACCTCTTACTTGTCAAACATATATGACACGTACACAAACCCTCTCTCTTTTTCTCCCTCTCTTTCTATACCCCCTCTCTCTCTCTCTCTCTCTCTCTCTCTCTCTCTCTCTCTCTCTCTCTCTCTCTCTCTCTCTCTCTCATGTATTTCATATACCTGGCTAAACAACCAAAAGCAGCCAAAATTTTAAAAACCTGAAATTGAAATTCTCCCCCCTTCTCCTTAACTCCCCCGTTTTTTACCACTCCCCCTCCCCCTCCCCCCCTCCCCCCACTCCCTGTATTCATATATCTTCACCCTCCCCTTTTTTCTTGCATTTCCTCTAAAACACTTCTTCCAAATATTAACAACCATTTCTGTAAGGTCTGACCAAGCTGTTGGATTGTAAATATGGTCCAACATCCGAAACATATATAACCAAACAGATAAAACGGCAATAAAAAAGTAAAACACATATTTGCTCTGCAATGGTATTGAGCACTCTCTTTAAGTTTTTACTAATTACCAGTTTTACTATATATATATATATATATATATATATATATATATATATATATATATATATATATATATATATATGGAAATATCTACTATATAACAAAATAATTGCAGGAATTCCCCTCTGGATCAAATTTCCTTAGGTTTGCAATAACAAATGACACATACAAATTTATTATGGCTAAACTATTATCCATCATCTTATGTAGCTTTCAAACGCCGTTTTATGCACAATTATTCGTTATGATAAAATCCTACATTACATCCTAGGAGAAACATCACTACTATCGCCAACATCTTTAGAGAATGTAGTTCGTATTTTTCCCTGTAATTCTTGTGTCCTCCCACTGCACCCAGTCATCACCGGGAAAAATACACACATTATAACTATACTGACCTAGCACCCTTCGTAATTGAATTAAACTCATATACACACCATTAACTTTCCATTTCCCATACAAAAATAGCAATTTCTCCCTTCTTAAATTCCCTTATTTCCCATTGGCTTATATCTGACAAACCGATTAATCCGGAATACAATCTTAACATAACGAACACGTTCTACATTTACAAATATGGCTTCTCTCTCTCTCTCTCTCTCTCTCTCTCTCTCTCTCTCTCTCTCTCTCTCTCTCTATCTATCTATCTATCTATCTATCTATCTATCTCTCTTATATATATATCTCCAAAAAATAAATTAATCCAAATACAGCCATATCAAACTCCTATTATAAGAAATTTTAGTACTGATACACTAATACTTACATATGTTCGCATTGACTATTCGAAACCACCACACACCCCAACAAAAAATACCCTGTAAATAAAATACATTACATTTACGTTTATCTTTTACACTTTCTGAGCGACGATTTTTTCCTTCTACTTTGCTTATTTTTGCGTATTTTCAAATATTCAAAGTTTTTCCTTTTTATAACACCAAACAAAAACAAAAAAAAATCACTATACTCTTCACCCTATATTTTCTGCATGTACGCTATATATTACATATCCTACAAACGTGACCCCTTCCTTGCGTGTTTACCTTTTACGTTTTCCGAGCGGCAATGTTTCCTTCTACTGAACGAATCTCTTAGTAAAAGACAGCTGTCTTCCTTAGAATAATGACACATTCGGGGGTGCTGAAAACGAATATCACAGTTAAATTTGTTTTCATGATACGAAAAAAATACTAGGTTGCCAGAATATTGGTGCTTTTGGGGGAAGTTGGCTATTTTTTTATAACACCAAACAGTTCTACATCTAATATAAAAAACCAACAAAAATACGCAGTTATTCTCCCCACCCACCCCCATTAAAGTATAAACATGCCCTGAACCCAATATTTTATGCATGTGGGTTACAAACTTATTTACTTTGCATGAAAGAACACTTATTTGTTATATGTTTTCTTTGTTTTCATGAAATAAAGAAATTACTAAGGGCCAGAAAGTGGGTGCTCATTTTACGTTAAATTTATATAGGAACGTGATTCTCCATTTTTTAAAAAGGTAATCCCTTCATATCATGAAAACTACTTATCTGTCCCAAATTGAAATGTAATATTCTTTTTTTAGCACCCCCGAAAACATATAAAAAGCGTCATTTTAAATTTTGGGGGGAGTTGGAAAGAAACTTGACATTCACCATTATTAGTTTTTTTACAGAAATAGTTCTACATCTACCTCACAAAAAAAATCCAAACCTTGACCCCCATATTTGCTGCATGTACGCTATATACTTACGTATTCTACAAACGCTACCCCTCTTTTGTATGTTTGCTTTTACGAGTTGTACTTTTTTTTTAAATGATATTTTTTTTAACTTACCTTCAACTTCAAACATTCCTAAAAAAAATGGAGAATTTGATATGTTTTTCTCTAGACTGATTAAGAAAACATTATTTACATTTGACAGATACAACAACTTTACGACATATAATGCCCTCTCCGCGCAGTTATTCCCCCACCCCCATTAAAGTATAAACATACCTAGAACCCAATATTTTATGCATGTAGGTTACAAACTTATTTACTTTGCATGAGAGAACACTTATTTGTTATATGTTTGCATTTATACAAGTTGTTTTTTTTTGTTTGTTTTTGTATAAATTTTTAGCTTAACCACTGCAACCACCAAATTTTTTTGTTGGTTCAAGTATCTGCGCGTGAGAATCTTGACAGCGATTATCAAGGTTATATTATGGGAAATATTTTTAAAACCCCACCCCCATTCACAAAATCGGGTATCTATTCCGAAAGCCGTTCTTTACATAGGGAGGTTGGCGGTGTCCATTCCGAAAACCGTTCTGAACATGAGGAGGTTGGGGGGTTAGTGATTGGGCAACAACAACAACAACCGTACTTTAATTTTTACGCGGGTGGGGGCACGCTTCCACTGGGCAACGCCAATTAACGGGTCCTGCTAGTAACCAATAAATGACAAAAGTCCATGTTCCAGATTTCATTACGACAACCATCTTACAATTGATTCCTTTAATTACATTAACATTCACAATTCCTGACAGCAGCTGTTTTGTAGCGCAAGATCATTCATTTAATTATTATATCAAACAATGAATCTATTCTGCCCTTAACCCTTAGGAAGAAATAGCAACTATCAATCGATTAAAAATAAAATAAAATGTATTTGGGGATGACTACATGAAATCCAAAAGTTGCAACTATCTTTTATTTAATCTTTTACTGGCAGGTCGCACGGCATTGCCCGATCGTAAAATACGCTTAAATATTAATGATTAATGCAGATTTCATATTTATTATTATATCATATTGGACCCAATATATAGTAATGATTTTAAAAGTTAGAAAAATGACCCCTGCGCAACCACCGAGAATTGAAACCACAACCTTTCGCTTACAATTTACTTTTTTTCTTTGACGTAATTACCTAAGGTATGAAGACATGTTTGACTGCAAGGCTAAAAATTAAAACATTAACCGTTATGCATATTCGTAATGTCATCGTTTGACCTTCACCTAGTAGATTCCATTTTTTACATTTTCATACTTTTGCGCCGATTTTCCCTGGCTAAAATCCAAATATAAACTTTCGTATGGGTTCGAATACTCTTTATATTAAGTTTCATGTCTGACGACCAACATCTGAGAGAGGAGTTTGGTAGGAAAATTTAAAATATATATATATATATATATATATATATATATATACGCATACATAAATATAGAAAGAGGTTTGTGTTTATTATAACATTTTTATGCAGTAAATCATTACGCAAGTATAAATCATGTAGAATATCTACATGGATATAATTATACATGATTGTTAACTAAAAATGATCAGGCCATAAGAAACCCGAAAAAACTGATAGGGAATTAATTAAAATGAATGTTTAAAAGAATATGCAAATTAGATAGATCATAAGTAAGTTGCATCTTCTTTTTAAATAAATAGATAAAAGGGTTCTTAATATGAATATAAATACACACACAAAAAAATAGATTATAGGAGTATAGATTACGCCATATATATATATATATATATATATATATATATATATATATATATTACCGCCTTGTCTGTCTGCCTTTGTGAGGAACGATCTCTAAAAAAATATTCTGTCAATTTTGGTCTTCAAACTTGAAACTTCATATATAGAGAATTTGGACATGTGGAACAAATTTGATTTTGGTTTTAAGCCAGTAAAAATAGCTGCTAAAGCGTCAAAAAAAGTTTTTTTTAAGTGGACTTGGAAGACGTTATTCCACTAAATGTGTTATTTATACGCATGCGCAAATGTACATTTATATTTTTAATAACGTTTTTTTTTTTTTTAGTTTTTTTATATTCGTAATTACTTAGATCAAAGCGTAATGAATAAGGTTAGAGAGCTTTAATGTCATTTCTAGCTGATATTTTTTTTAATTTTGGATCACTAATATATAGCGGATATAATACAATGATCAATGGAGAATTGGCTTTATAATAATAAATACAAAATCTGCATGAATTAAAATATATTTAAGCGGATTTTACGCCGTTGGGTCTTATTTACATGCAACCAAATCTTTATTTTTCGCAACATATGACGAAACCTCTTGATATTAACTCCCTGTAACGAGGAAGACCTGATATCTTCATTGCAAACTTTGTTTCGTATAAGCTGTATCGCCAACAGATGTCTCTAGCTTCTAATAACTAGCTCACCAAAACATGCTCCTGATTGTGTAGCTGCTTATGTAAAAACAAATAAGGAATATATATATATATATATACACTAGCATGGATACCCAGAGTTGCCAGGTTCGACATGAAGTTCGGTTTGGCCACACCTGTTATACTAAGAATATTGACCATTTTTTTCATTATTAAATGTCAACTCCATTATTACACCAACAAAAATTTCAAAAGTATGTACCCCCCCCCCCCGGAAAAAAGGCAGAAGTACGCAACAAACTCTCCACCAGATATTTCGGCAGAAGGGATACGAAGAGAAGCTATTTACCGGATATTGAGCACTTTTTTTTACATTTTCACCCCAAACAAGGGCTACTATCAGGGACATAAGCATCAGGGGTACTGAGTACGGAGTTGGCCAGCAAGATATCAGTATGCATGTCAGTACAGTTAGGGAAGCAGGGACCCGGAAGGGAATTCCAAAGTCTAGAGGTTCTGGGAAAGAAACTACTGGAGTAGAAGGCTCTCTTACATGTAGGGATCTCTACTGTGAATGGGTGGGATTTAGCTGCTTGTCGGGTTTGTCGGGGGTATTTACGTCGAGGAGGCACAAGAGCTTGCAGTTCGTCAGAACATTCACCGTTAAAGTACTTGTAAAAGAGGCAGAAGGATTCAACATTTCGTCGATGGGACAGAGGCTGAAGTTTAGATGACAGTTCAGGACCTTTCAGGTTGGCGATTCTCTTTTGAACCTTGTCTAGGAGCGAGAGACTAGTGGCAGATGCACCAGCCCAAATATGACAACAATACTCCATACATGGGCGAATGGTGGCCTTATAGAGGCACAGGATACTTTCAGGCGTTAGTACCTTTCTAGAACGGTAGAGAGAAACTATCTTCTTCCCAGCGGTTCTGGCAATGCTGTCAATGTAATTTTTCCACTCATGTTTCCTGTGAACATTAGGCCGAGGAGTTCAAAAGATGTACTTTCAGATTAAGAGTCTTTGGCCATTGCTATTGATGGTAGAGAAGGTTTCTTGTAATTATTGAAGGAAACCAGTTTAGTCGTGGCAGCATTGAATGTGACCATCCATTTTTGTCCCCATTCCACTACAGATCAGAGGTCATCCTCTAGTGTTTCTGCCATTTCTTTAGATATGTGTTCATTTGTTTTCTTGTCGTGTCTGTTATAGAGCGTGGTGTCGTCAGCATATATACCCATCTCACAGACAATTTTGTCAAGAAGGTCATTTATGAATATTATGAATAATAGAGGTCCCAGGATAGACCCTTGAGGCACTTCCGCATTTATATCATATTGTTTAGATCTACGACCGTCGAGGACAACCTGGATTTTTCTCTTATCTAAGACTAGCGGGGGTACCCGGCGTTGCCCGGGTGTTTGTAGGTGTGTGTGGTGTTAAATGAAAAAGAAACCGGGGGGTAGGATCGAACCCGAAGCCCTGAGGCGAAGTTTAAAATCGGCCAGCCAGAATGAGTTACTGAAAGATGTTTGAATTTATTTAAGTAAGAATCAAATTGGCAGGTGCGCGCCCGGAAGTCGTCGAGCGTTACGACGGCGACGACGACGACGACGACGACGACGTAGGTTTGTTTGTTATAAGCGAAGTAAAAAAAAGAAAACAACATTTTAATTAAGCGGGGGTGGTAATCAAAAAAAATACAAAAATAACTAACGTAAGGCAAACGAACGATGAAAACAGAAAACGAAGATGTGAAAAATGACTTAAATAAGCCTACTTCGATATTAAAATTTAAAAAATCGGTGGGTACCCGGGTGTTTTTGGGTGTGTGGTCGTGGGTGGATAAGCGAAGTAAAAAAAAAAAAAAGAAAAACGAACGTTACGTGAAAAATAGCTTAAATACCACTGGTTCAATATTTAAATTTAAAAAATCGAAAAAAAAAGACATCTCACACCACGAGTCGAACCCAAAACGTTTGAAATAACGCGCTAATCAACTGACCTAATGCGACGTACATAGAATTTATTCAGTTTTTAAACTATTTAAAGTAAATCAGGTTATGACGTCATCTGGCGCATGCGTAGAACCGCTAGTCGTCACGAGAAGACCGTTTTTGTTGACTCCACCCCTGTCGAAAATTGTCGATTTCGGGGTGAAAAAATGAACGTTTCTGGCCAATTTTCGATATTTTTCGAGCGAAGGATGGGGCTTCGATATGATACCGAGTTTGTGAATTTTCGTCGTGTCTGTCGAAAGATTTTAGCAGACACACAAACATACGCACATGGACACATACATACATTTTCGCTTTTATATATTTAGAAGGATTTAATTATGTTAAGTATTCTTCCAATGATACCGTATGATCTGATTTTCCTGAGAAGACCTTCATGCCACACCCTGTCAAAAGCCGTAGATATATCTAGAGCTACCGCTCTACCCTCCCCTGCTTTGTCCAGTGAATGGTATATACGTTCTGAGATTACAGTTAGGATGTCTGCTATGGAACGGGCTAGCCTAAATCCATATTTTTGGTCAGTCAGAAGTTTAGCATCTGTAAGGTGATGGATTAGAGCATGGTTAATTATGGTCTCTAATATTTTGGCGAAAAGTGGGAGGAGGCTAATGGGGCGATAGTTTACCGGGTCAGTTCTTTCGCCAGAATTCTTGAAAACTGGTACTACAGAAGCAGTTGTAAAGTTTGGAGAGAACTGGAGCTACTTCAGCGGAGCACTTTTTTAATATCACAGCCGGGAGGAGATCAGGTCCACATGCTTTTGCAGTGTAAAGATTTCTTATGATGAGAAGGTGTGATTTTCAGATCGTTTAGTGTGGCGTCTGTCCGCAAAGGAAAGTCAGGGAGGGGTTAGTTAGCAGGGTTCAGTGTGGAGTTTGAGGCAAACCAACTGGCACGCATGTTAGCCTTCTCAGTTGCAGAGCAAACAATATCATGGTTGTTGGATACTGGAGCAATTGTTGATTGCCCATTATTTACTACACTGTTGTAGATTTTCCAGAAGTCACGGGTTCCTAATTTCTGTGCTTCGATGCGTTTTTTGGTGGTTTCAGTAAATTCTCTCTTAGCTGTCGCTATTTCGTTCTTAACGTTATTTCTAGCTTCTATATACTTCTATCTGTTTGAACTTGACTTATGTCGGTTAAATTTGCGATATGCATGCTGCCTTTGTGCTTTGGTAGCTGCACAAGTAGAAGTAAATCATTGGGGATATTGGCGCCTGCTCTAAAATTTGCGCGTGGGAACATGTGCTTCAATTACCGTTTTGAACCATTCAGTGGTCTCATTTGCGCGATGTTCAGCAGGAAGTGAAAAGATATTTTGCAATGGGGCATCTCTGATAAGTCAGCCTTTTTATAATATCTCGTTATTTTGAGCAGCGGCTCTTCAGCTTTGGCTATAGAGTTTATGGCGATTTCAACCATTACCACTGCATGATCGGCGTTCCCAAGTGGGCTGTGGGCATTCGTTACACAGTCTGTGGTCAGAAACAGATCTAGAAGTGATGCGTGTTGTTCTAGCTGGTTTGGGAAACGGGTTGGAAACGTAACCATCTGTGATAGGGAATGAGATATAAGAGAAGTTATGTCTTGTGCTACCAGCTGCGTCTGTGTAAGTAGAGAATCCAAGCCAGTTGCTGTGGTGGACATTGAAGTTACCAAATACATGCACTTGTGCGCTTGTGTCGAGGGAAAGTGCTGTATCTATGCTGTCAGAGACTTAATTTATTATGGTGCAGTCCTGGGTCGAGGGAGAGCGGTAGAGAAAATAAAAGTAGCTAATGTTATGTTGCATGTTAAGTCTAAATCACATAAAGGCTTGATCTTCCGATTCTAGTTTAGTTTCTCAAGTCAATGGGAGGGTGTTTCGAATATAGACTCCAAGCCCGTGCATATGTCTGTCGGAGTCCGACAGAGTGGGAGATATCCGGCCATGTCAAAGTAGTTAGAGGAGATGGAGGAGTGTAGGTTAGTCTCACTTAGTGCTAAGATATCCGGTGTGTTTGTTCGGCGAAATGCTTCAACATCATGATTATATTCCAGTTTAAGCGAATTTCTTTTATGCTCCCTCAATCTAGAAAGATTTGTTATTACGATTTGTTGCAACGAAAACAAACTGTAAATAATTTAGTTTAAAAAATACCAAAGTAGAATTTGTGTTAACCGAAATACACGTTTTTATGCTATAAAAATGATGAGTTTTGACTTATTGTGTTATTAAAGGAAAAAAAATTAGCAGTTACGATATCAAAAAAATGTGAAGAAAAAACTGGCAAAAAAAAACCTAAATGAAAGTTTTTTTGTTTTTGTTTTTTAAATAAAGAATCGTAGTTGAATTTTATTGTTTGTTTATTTTAAAATAAAAATCCGCTGGATTGCGATTACAAAATAATATTATGAAAAAAATTTTTTGACAAATACATAATTTTCGACCGATCCTATACTTCATCAGTGAAGTGAAAGTGATGAGCATACACGGGAAAAAGGGGAAAAGGAGAGGAAGGAGGAGCAGGAGGAGGAGGTGTAGCTAACGAGAAGGTGCCACGTCAGTCTTAAATACATATGCATATACATGATGATTGCAACGTCTTGTCAGACGAGTGCCACTCCCTCAGACATTTAAAATCCATGAGCCCAAATGTCTGAGGGAGTATCTATACAAATATGATGTTAAATAGTCTTAGCTTTGTACGACAGCTAAGTCTCTCTCTTTCTTTCTCTCTCTCTCTCTCTCTCTCTCTCTCTCTCTCTCTCTCTCTGTGTGTTCAAAATGTTGAGATCCAGCAACAAGCAAGAGCAAGATAGCCAGCAATAAATTAAACTGCAGACCAGCTTAATGCATACATACATACATACATACATATGCATATACATACATACATACGCACACGCACATATAAAAGAAAAAGAAAAAATTAAGCAGTAAATAAATATGAAGAAACGCGCCTTTAACAGTGCACTATTTTGAATTCCAACGATAGTATTTATTCCAAGAAAGAAAAATAATTCAAAGGATATAAGACGTTATCAGGAGAGACGCTGTGAATTCATTTGTAAATCAATGGTTATTTTTTTTTTTCCTTCCATTAAAGAACGAACGCGTCGTTCCCAAATGCGTGTGTGTGTGTGTGTGTGTGTGTGTGTGTGTGTGTGTGTGTGTGTGTGTGTGTGTGTGTGTGTGTGTGTGTGTGTGTGCGTAGTTATACTTTGTTATATTTCATTTTTAGAAAAATGGATTTCAGCTAAGTGCTCTATTATAACGAATAATTCCGAAAATAAGAGCGTATTATTTATATTTTTATTTACAGAAAGTTTAGATAAGATAAGCCATCGGTACCGTCGGTTTCAAACCTGATAATAGGAAACCGTTTTAGATACCCATATCAAGCTCTTTTCAGCCGATACTCATCTGTTTTATAACTGGAATTTGTATCATATAGATACATTACAAGATGACAAAAATTGTCCGTTTAATGTTCTGAACGCTAAAAAAACAAATATATACATATATTGAAGTATAACGTGGTTAATACAATACCCAAGTTTATTTATTTTTAGAAAAACATTAATATATCAGTTCACATTCATGAGCATTTTTTGAAACATTATAAAATGACCGAAACATGGTCATGAATGTGTAACGACATATTAATGGTTATGTAAAAAAAACAAATAAAAAGTATATATATATATATATATATATATATATATATATATATATATATATATATATAGTAATTTATAAAATATATATGGCGATTAAGCTACACTGTATATTCTGCGTTTCATCCACTATAGGTTTCGTCAGGCTTATGCGCGAATTCTGTGGTTGCTTCTTGCTTTTATATATGTTGAGGATTTCTAGTTAGCCAATCAGCTTTCTAGTATCCACCACGTCCCTTCCTATCAGCCAATGGGCATGCATTTTATCGAACAAAGGATCTGTTTTAGAACTAGGTTAGTGGTTTAAGGTAGATCTTTTCCTTCCTGTTTTTATATATATATATATATATATATATATATATATATATATATATATATATATATATAAATATACCTATGTGTACACACATACATGCACATATATATACACACATATATATATATATATATATATACATATATGTGTGATCGTTTATGTATATTCATGTTTGTTTAATTTATTTGTTTGTTTGTTTTCTATTGTTATTGTTAGTTTTAAAGCTATTTTGTATCGCTATCCTAGAGTAAGTTTTATTTTGTGAACACAGTTGTTTGCTATTTCTCGTCTACAGTTTCATGGAGGCATAATTTACATGGGTCGTCTAAATGTCTGCACGTGGTAGCTTGTCTCATTATTTTCCATTCGACTACCGGCGAATGTCCGCTTTCTTTGAGTTCCCAGTATTTATTCGCTAGTGTTGTTTTTATACGGTGTTTATATATATATATATATATATATATATATATATATATATATATATATATATATATATATATATATAAAATATTTGCTATTCATAATTCTTCCTTTCTCAAGGTAATTGATAAACAAAATACTCAGCGCATCCAAAAATGCGTATGCCCAAACCTTACCTGCTGATGTTTTTGTCTTTGGTTGCTTTGGACTACTTTCATCTACCTTCTACTCAGCCGACGATTTGACTGGAGTGAAGTGCTAGATTCATGTGTCATTTATTTTCACAGTTGCTTTTGACCTGCTATAAGCAAACGTGACATCCACTTTGAAAGCTTTATCATTGACATATCCTCATGCAAAATGGTGAATACGCTGTCATCTGATATCTTGAACTTCTCTGATATCTCACAAAACTTCAATTTGAGGTCATCCAAAATGTTTGTCGATATTTTTTAAATGTATTCCGAGACAGCTCCGATTCAGCAATATTTGAGTCTGTACGATCGCATTAAAAATCCGCATACAACTTGTTGGCCGTTGTTTCTAACGGAACCATCCTGAAACAACACTTTGCTTGGACAGTATTTTTACTCATCAGAAATCCAGATTCTTTTCCATCTGGAAAATTTGCAACACTAGCTTTACTTAAATAAGTGTAACTTGTAAACTAATAATCCGATTAGGCTTAAATTTTGACACGTATAATGTGAAGGCTAGTACTTTATAAAAAATAATATCAAACTTTTATCATGGGTGGAAGCTATGTGTAAGGCTTGGGACTTACTGGGGTGTGTGTTACCTAAATTTATATAAATAGAGATATATAATACACGCATATTTGCTTGTGTGTTGAAGCATATGTGTGCAGAGTATGCCCACGCTTTTATATTTCTGTGTGAGGAAGTAAGTGGGGGTGATTTCAAAGAGAATCTGTTTACGTGCATGCATCAGGGCCCGCGGCATTTCTAATGACCAGTACGATAGGTATAATAACGACAAAAGTAATCCCCCTTTCGAACAAAAGCTGTTTGGCCACGGACGGACGCGCACACTCGCAACGCCACCAGATACCCAACCCTTTACTCTGGACACCATACACGTCTAATAAGCAACTCCACAAGTTTTCAAGCTTCGTCTAATCCTTTTGTTGATTCGCTTGTTTCGCGCTTACAAACCTGTGTAATTGAGACAAATCCGCGTTTATGCGCGCATTTATTTGATAGTGATTCGCCCTTAATCAACCCTCCAGTTATCTATAGTATTACGCTATAATAAATAGTGCCACAAGTACGTGAAGAATACCTATATATTTTAAATGCCATGGTTTGGAACGAAGTAGTGGAAATAATACTAATCACTCGTTTTATAATAGACTAGCAGGACCTGTGGAAATTCCACAGCGGACTCTTTCATATGTAATATATTGATGTTGGCATTCTGTGGATGTTCAGTGTAAATGGAAACGCCCTGATATTATTGTAGCTCTTTTGTTAAAACTGCGAAAGTATTTAGCAGGGACGCCCGGCGTAGGCTGCTCATGAAATACGCTTAAATATGATATTTTAATTTATGCAGATTTCGTATATATTATTATAGAATCAATTTTCTATCGATTCTTATATATTATAAAGTTGTGATTTCAAAATAAAAAATATATCCATATGACTTTAGTGCATCTGTATATGAGACCCGAATATTTTTTTTTATTCAATTTTCACCCCAAACAAGGCACAGTGCCACTTTGAAGCAGGGGGCTACTATTAGGGAATTAATTAGCGGGGTCATTATGAGGGGAGAAGAGTAGAAAGATGTTTGTTAACATTACACTTGAACTTCTGCATATCATTGCAGTTGGGAAAGCAGAATCCCGGAAGGGAGTTCCAAAGACCCGCAGTTCTGGGGAAGAAACTATTGGAGTAAAAGGCTTTCTTGCACCTAGGGATCTCTACTGTAAAGGGATGAGACTTAGTAGCTTGTCGGGTTTGTCGGGGGTAGTTACGTCGGGGAGGTACAAGTGTTTGCAGTTCGTCAGAGCATTCACCATTAAAGTATTTGTAGAACAGGCAGAGGGATGCAACATCTCGTCGATGGGACAGAGGTTGAAGCGGGGAATCCGGGGTGTTTACAAGGAGAAATGACTCAACATCATCTAAGTTAGTTCTAAGCCCGCGGATATTAGTAAATGCAAGCCTCAAGGGAGGAGGCAGGTTGGTTTTCTTTGAGTTTGGTCCTGGTTTAAACGTAACTTTTGCTTGAGCTGTCATTTCATTTTATTTTATTTAAAAGTTTCAGTTAGGGTGGATGAGTGAGGGGGTGCTGGACAAGTAGTTGTGCAGAATACCAGACATGCAATACAAGTAGACCATCAGCTGTCCTCACCCACAGGATTGTGGCCTCAGGAAATCCCACCGGGGATGAGTGCAGAGTCCCTTTCCATGCGCGACATGGCACTACAAACATCCCGATATTTTACAACTGTTGATGGAGCAGCCGCTCTAAGCGCTACCAAAGAGTTAGGGCACCTGTACTATCAGTCGGAAACAGCAGCCAGGAACTGTCAATTCGGTACCCTCAATCCATTAGGCAAAGCCAGCCCAGTCCAACTGCACCGACATATATGGCACTGAAGCACCCCACTGTGTCCAGTTTAGGGGGATGGGATGTGGCGGGAGAGGGGAAAAGCGGCGTTCATTGCCCTAGTCAGGAAACAAGGTCAACCACTGGGTGATTCAGACGAGTCCCTGTGATAGTACCTCTACGCCTGGCCAATAGGCAGAGAAGGAGTATGAAAGCCGGGCGATAGACAGAGTCTATCTCCTCCTTAAGCAGTTTAGGTTTGCCAACCGGTGATTTGTTTGAGTCACCAGCTCTAGGAAGGTTGTCGTCCAGGACTGAAGAGGCCTCCCTCTCCTAGGTTTAGTTTCAGAGTTTTCCTTCTCCTAGACGAATGACCTGGGAAGACCTACGGGTCCATCAGCTCCGAGGGGGTTCGCCCCGCGCCTGGGTCCTAATCCAGGTATTTCTGCGACCCCGCATGGGTAGTTAATATTTATTGGTTATTTAGGTTAATATCTCCTGGAAAAATCGGGCATTTAGGTTAGCTTCTACAGAAAATGTTCACTCCTCAAGCGTGGTTAAAAAAGGGCATTATTATGCTTTCCATTTTCATTTTTACTGGGAGAGGGTATAGGTAAAAATTCATGCAGTGGAAGCAGCTAAATTTGCTACAGTATTGGATCGAGAGAGACGAGTTAATGTATGGTTAGATATAGTTTTGTAAGTTTAGCAATGTATGGTTAGATATAGTTTAGTAGGTTTAGGAATGTATGGTAAGATATGGTTTAGTAGGAAAAGGATATAAGAGAGATTTTCCCTGGTTCTAAATTAGAGCCTGTGTTAATGTACAGTTTAACCCGGATATAAGAGCGCTGTCGGGACCGGAGAAGTCTTCTATATCCAGGTTATATCATATATATATATATATATATATATATATATATATATATATATATATATATATATATATATATATACTAGCAAAGTACCCGTCGTTGACTGGGTTTAAAAACAGCCTACAGAAAATGGACTCTGATTTATGAAAATATGATAGGTTATGAAAAGGAAGGGTTGTAAAGAGATGGCTTCGAATTTGGGGGTATCAAAACCAAAGCAAAATATGATGAAAGTAAAAATAAAATAGATAAACCCCATAATTTATTATACCATACCTGTTCACTTAAACACTTATCACAATATTATGTGGATCTATATTAAAAAACCTTGTTAAACTTTGTGACATATTTCCATTCTATGGAGGTCAGGCGCGAACGAACTCCCAATAATTTTATTATACCATATTTCTTCAAACTGAAACATAATTATCAAAGTATACTTACGCAGATAGATATGAAAAGTTTTTATTAAAGTTTGTGCCTATTTCCATTCTATGGAGGCCAGGCGCGAACGCAGACCCCACAATTTTATTATACCATCCCTATTTAAGTTAAAACATACTTATCAAAATATTATTATGTACATCTATATCAAAAACACTTGTAAACGTTTTTTTTTTTTTAATTTTTTTTTTTTCATACTTTGTGGACCAGGCGCGTACGCAGACCCCACAATTTTGATGAATCATCATTGTGCCCGATCAAACATACCCATTCCTGTGTCTCGATACATCTTCTATCATTATATGTGATCAGTTTTCTATAATAGTCAACCGTATAGGAGCCTCTTCGTGATCAGACACACACACAGACGTTCAGTTCCATATTATATATATATATATATATATATATATATATATATATAGAGAGAGAGAGAGAGAGAGAGAGAGAGAGAGAGAGAGAGAGAGACATCGATACATAGATTTGAGTTCGTCTAGGAATAATCTAAACCGAAACAAAAACTTATGAAAAATTATTGACAAAATTATTTATAATAAAATGGATGACTTGAGTGCCATCAGTTGTAATCGAACCTGAAACTCAAACTTATGAAGAATTCTTGGTAAACTTACAAGAAATCGAAGGTCATAACAATTAAATGATAGTCACTCGAAAGAAAAAAGATGTAAGCGTGACACACAAAATAAATAACACACGCTGATACGAATGTTATATATGGATCGAACCTTGAGTCAGACTTGATACGACCGAGCTATGGATTTTGATACACGTTCGTCAACGCGTGAATAGAACTCGTTTTACTGCAACCATTTTCTCTGTTTTCCTTTTTCCATGTCAAACGAAGAACATCCGACGATCGAAATAGCGACTGCCAACGATGGCGCAGTGATAATGTCCTTTTGTAGAAGCTGGACTTCTTCCACATTGAGTGAGCTTGTGCCTGAATTTTATGGTTCTCGGGGAAGACACGTAAAATCGAAATGGTGTTATTGCGTTAGGGACAGTGTGATAAAAATCAATCGGTAGTGTCAACGCAATCGAGGTTGACTGGTGCATTGGATGATTCGATGGAAAAACGGTCAAATCAATTTGGCTGACACTAAGATCTGCTGCACTAATAACAATATTTTACTGTTTATCTCTATTTTGTATGTATACATGTTTCTCTCTCTCTCTCTCTCTCTCTCTCTCTCTTACACTCTCTCTCTCTCTCTCTCTCTCTCTCTCTCTCTGTCGTTTTTGAAAGAGAAGATTGGCAGTTGGTGCTTTTTCTTAGCATACGTTGTTCAATCAAGTTTTTTTTTCTGTTGGTAATTCATTATATTCTCAAAGTATATATTACAATATAGTTCGCGACCAACAAGTCGTGCGTTTTGAACTGTTTCTACGTATTTTTAAAATGTTATGATCCCATCGAACCCGTTCATTTTTTTTTTTTTTTTTTGCCCCTATTCGCCACGAAACTGTACAAATGCTAACGTCCGCTACGTGGTCAAGGATTGGGTGCTCATTTTACGTTAGATTTATATAGAAAAGTGATTCCCACTGTAAAATGTTACATTTTTTATTATTATTATTTTTTAATTCCTTCTTTTATATTATCGTTAAAAGCCGTTGAAATGTATTAGCCAAATAAAAAGTAGAGTTTGATTTCTTTTTAGGAGATAAACAACGCTGGATTGGGTCGTAAAAAAAAACAAAATATTTTTTGATAAGTAAATGTATACAGTAAGTTTTGTTTTGTTTTTTGCTGTTTTTTTGTTTTGCTTTTTGTTTTTTTGTTTTTTTGTTTGTTTGATAATTACAACTTGCAATGAAAACATAATTGAAATAATCGTTTTAAAAAGCTAGGATACGTTAAAAACGTACATGGTTTATTTATCTTCGGTTTTATATCGCTTGGATTATATTAGAATTTTTTTTAAGTAATATACAAAAAAGTAGGGAAAAATTGAAATACGGAAAAGAACCATTCGTAATATGCCGATAAATTATTTGAACCAACCAATTTTAAAAATATTATTTTCGGTTTAATTTATTTTTATTCATTTTGTTTATGCTAGGAGTGCAGAAAAATATAATGTATAAATTTATTTTAAAATAAATAAAATAAGAAAAAAACGCAATCCGTAAACTACCGATTAAATAAAAGGACTTTATGGTTTTGTTTATTTACACATGCGCAGAATTTTTACAACCGGAATGTGTAAACCGGATGGACAGGTTCAATGCCCAAGCAAGATGATTTGTGTTTTATAATATATATATATATATATATATATATATATATATATATATATATATATATATATATATATATATATTAGTGTTAGGGCGAAAAGACACCTGAGATAGATACTTCAGAACAGTGTCTAGTAGGCATTCAATTTAGAATTACTCATTAAATATACTTATCCATTGACACGGGTCTACAACTTATCAGAGTGGCTGAATCTAGCGAGATTCGAAATCGGGATCCCATGAGGAAAAGCCTAAACCTGTACCACGCTGCTGAACTACTGAATGTATCGCGTTTTTATTTCGATGTTTTTATTTGTTTTTGTTAGTGATAACGATGAGTCGTAGACGACGAAACAGGTGTCAGCGGATAATTATATATTTAAATATAATACGTATACTACTTCCCATTTAGAGGGCACCAACTCGCATTTAAATAAAAATGTACTTTCATAAAATAATTGAATTCATTAAAAAGTATCGCAAACAAATAAAATATCTACATAAAAACGCGATAAATTCAGTACTCGTGCGAGGTAGCCGTATGGTACAGGTTTAGACTTCTTATCATGGGGCCCCGATTTTGAATTTAATTAGATTAATTGATTCAGCCACTCTGATGAGTCGTAGACGACGAAACACGTGGCAGTGTAAAATTATATTTTAAAAATTATATATATATATATATATATATATATATATATATATATATATATATATATATACGATTAAAATAATGGAAATAGTATTCCGACAAAATAGAGAAATAAAACTGCATCACACTGTGCACGTGAAACATTTTCAAATATTTTGTACTGGTATTTTTTGTTTCTTAATCTCATTCATCCAGAGGAAGTCTCGAAATAAAGACGAAACGTTGATGAACACATAATACGGTTTGTTCCTTTTTATTTCTCTCTCTCCCTCTCTCTCTCTCTCTCTCTATATATATATATATATATATATATATATATACATATATATATATATATATATATATATATATTGATATGTATATATTAATATATTGATATAACGACAAACAACCACAGAATTCGCGCATAAACCTGAAGAGTCCTAGAGTGGATGAAACGCGGAATATTCAGTGTAGCCATATACATTTTATCACTTACTAACTAGCTCTACCTACGTATTGAGCACTTTTGAAGTAAATACTTACAGTTTACGCATAAATCTATACTTTCGTATATTAATTTTATGTGAGTAAATTAACTAGTTATATATATATATATATATATATATATATATATATATATATATATATATATATATATATATATATATATATATATATGGTTGGTGTAGGAATAATGTTGTTTATATATATATATATATTGTTGAACGTCAACAAACGACATTATTTTTGCACTAACCTAATATATATATATATATATATATATATATATATATATATATATATATATATATATATGCGTAGATCATCGTATAACGATTTGATCACTGTCTGTCTGACGTAATGAACATTTAAATTAAAATGTTTAAAATTCAACGCTATTTCACACGGTTAATAGTAGCCGAATGGATACGGCCTCCGCTAATCGAGCCAGAGATGTCTCGTGTCGCGGGGTTCGAATCGTTCGACTGGTAGTAATCGTGACACCCTGCACTGAAGAATCCCGAAAGGATGAAACACTAGTGTCTGTAGGTATTTAATTATTATAGTAAAAAAAAAAAAATATTTATGACAGCCCCTTTAAGAAATTCGTTTCTTATCGTTGAGCACTTTCCGTTGAATTAAAAAAAGTCGGTCAATTTAGCTCTTATGCGTAGATCATCGTATAACGATTTTATCACTGTCTGTCTGACGTAATGAACATTTAAATTAAAATGTTTAAAATTCAACGCTATTTCACACGGATGTCTCGTGTCGCGGGGTTCGAATCGTGCGACTGGTAGTAATCGTGACACCCTGCACTGAAGAATCCCGAAAGGATGAAACACTAGTGTCTGTAGGTATTTAATTATTATAGTAAAAAAATAATTATATATATATATATATATATATATATATATATATATATATAAATTTGAAAAGACTGCGAGGAGCGTGTAGGTTCAATTGATAAAAACTAAAAGCAAAACAAAACAAAAAATATTTTCAAATTTGGTTGGACGTCGATTGCGTCTTGTCAGTTGACCAGAGTAGTCTCATGTGAGTAAAGGATTTTTTCATTAATTTGAGAGGATTGCGAGGAGCATATTGGTCCAATTGATAAAAACTAAAAGCAAAAAAAATTCAAATTTAGTTGGACGTCGATTACGTTATATCAGTTAAACAGAATAATCTCATGTGAGTAAAGGATATTTTTTTAATTTTTATTTATTTTTTTTTTCATTACTTCAAAAAATGCTGTGAAGAGCATACCGATCCTGGTGATAAAAAGTATTTGAATCTCCGCAAATATCAACATTACATCATAGCTCGTGCGGAAGTTACAACAGTATAGGATTGCCTCAACAGGCTATACCGTCTGATGAAAGAAACACTCACATCAGACCTAAAACTTGGCAGAATGAGGATATAGTCTATGGTAATCATGTAGGACCACTCATAACGGAAGACTGATGTAGAACCTGAACTGGTAAATGGGCCCTGGTAACATAATGGGGAGCAGCATGACAGTTATGTTCCTTGGCGGAAGAACTAAAGAATCAGTCAATGGCATGGCACAAAAGACGCTGAGCGGAAGAATCATTAAGATATCAACGGTCAGGTTCAACTAGTCTAATTGAGAAATTACTGCGATTCGCCTGTAGACGTAGCTCACACAGGTGATATTATCCGAGCTATCAAAAGATTCAATCTGACTCTAAATCAAATCAGAATTACATACCGCATCGACCGCCACATGGGTAACCAAGGGTCGATACTTGGTATGCCGGCAATGACCACAGCTATCGAGAAGTTTACTACAGCACAAAAACCTAAGCTAGCAAAATGTAGACATACACTCAAAATATCCACGTTTAATGTACGGACACTTCAACCCACATCTTAAATATCAGAACTTATTGCTTCATCTAAAGAACACGATATCGATATTGTGTGTATTCAAGAGCACCGTCTATTCCACAAAGACATGGACATAAAGTACCGTGAAATTGGTAACAGCTGGATACTAGTATCAGCGTCAGCATGGAAAAATTCGACAAATAGTACCATTGGAGGAGTAGGACTTCTGCTTAACCCTCGAGCATTGAAATCATTGAAAAGTGCTGAGAAGATAACACAAAGGATAATGCTTGCTACCTACAGTGGTAATCCTGCTACTACTGTTATTTGTTGCTACAGCCCTACCAACGTTGGCTGAACTGTCAGCAATAGTGCGCTCAATCCCCAACTATAATTTATTGGTTATCGGGGGTGACATGAATGCACATATAGGACGGAAAGACAACAAGCATAAGTTCTCTTTCCATGATGGAACAAACCGAAATGGAGAGTATTTATTAACTTTCTCCTTGAAAACAACCTACAATGCATGAATACCGTTTTCAGAAAAGACTCGGTAAGCTCTGGACCCATCAATCCCCAAATGGAGACAAGGCACAACTGGACTATTTTTTATGAATAAGAAGTGGATCAATAGTTGTCATAACTGTGAAGCTTATAGCAGTTTCTTTGGTATGTCTACTGATCATGGGACTGTAACCTCTAAGTTGAAGTTAAGTCTACAAGCGAACAAAACTAAAAAATCATCTACACAGCCCTACAACTGGTCAACGTTGTCACATGACAATTAGATCAAACAGAGATTCATCTTCGAACTGCGAAACAGATTTGATGCTTTACAAGCACAAGAGCAGGAACCAACTGCTAATACCACCTATGAAAACTTCGTTAGATCGCACCAAGAAGCAGCAAAGAAGTGTATACCTCTGAAGCCCAAGGTAAAGCGAAAAGTACTGTGGGAAAATGATAAAATAATATTAAAACGAGAAAAGTTAAAAAACGTAATCAAAAAGCAACATAAATACCCCACTCGACAGAATACAAAATTAAGGAAGCTTAGTATGATGTACCTATAAGAACAGCAGAAGTATGTTCAAGAACAAATAGATCGAATCCAGAATGCAGCAGATAACAAACAATCCTATCTGGCTTGGCAAGTAGTAAATGAGATATCTGGGCGAAAACGACCTGCCAAAGCTAAGTTAAAGGCAAACACTCCGGAAAATGCATGTTCGAAATGGAAAGCACATTTTGAAAAGCTACTCGGAAACAAACCAGAAGTAACAGACCAACCAATTCAGCCGATTGTTTTACAGGAACTCGATATTGAGAAGGGTGATTTTACAATGGAGGAACTTCTAAATGTACTAAAGAGGACCAATAATCCTAAAGCTGCAGGCTTAGATAACATACCTCCTGAAGTATGGAAAACAGGTGGTTTCAATAACATACTTCTTAATTCATGCAATTCTGTATATAATCAAAAATATTAATATATGGAGGGAAGGATGCATACTTCCATTCCCCAAGAAGGATGACATAAGCATACCAAGCAACTACAGAGGAATAACACTCACTCCAATTGCAGCAAAAATCTACAATGCCACGCTTCTCAACCGTATCCAACCAAAGATCGAAGAAGTGCTCAGGAAGAACAAAAATGAATTTAGAAAGAATCGCTCTACTACTAGTCAAATACTTACTATTAGGAGACTGATTGAAGGAGTCAAAGCAAAAAAACATTGAGGCACTCATGATCTTTGTAGATTTCTCCAAAACATTCGACTCCATACATAAAGGAAAAATGGCCAGCATATTAAAAGCATATGGCATTCCAAATGAAGTCATTAATGCTATAATTTTTTTTTTTTTTTACATTTTCACCCCAAAACAAGGCACATTGCCACTGTGGTGCAGGGGGCTACTATCAGGGGCAGCCACTACTGGGGCACTATGTTGAGATTTGGGCAGCAAGATGTCAGTTCACGTTACACTTGAACTTCTGCATGTCAGTACAGTTGGGGAAGTAGGAACCTCGAATGGAATTCCAGAGTCTAACGGTTCTGGGGAAGAAACTACTGGAGTAGAAAGATCTTCTACATCTAGGGATCTCTACTGTGTGGGGTGGGATTTAGCTGCCTGTCGGGTTTGTCGAGGGTATCTACGTCGTGGGGGCACAAGTGTCTGCAGTTCGTCAGAGCATTCATCATTAAAATATTGTAGAACAGGCAGAGGGATGCAACGTTTCGTCGATGGAACTGAGGCTGAAGCTTAGATGCCAGTTCAGGGCCTATCAGATTGGCAACTCTTTTTTGAACCTTGTCAAGGAGCGAGAGACTAGTAGCAGATGCACCAGCCCGAATGTGACAACAGTGCGCCATACATGGGCGAATGGTGGCCTTAATGAGGTACAGGATACTTTCGGGTGTTAGTAGTTTTCTAGCACGATAGAGAGAAACTATCTTCTTCGCAGCGGTCCTGGCAATGCTTTTAACGTAATTGTTCCAACTCATGTTTCCTGTGAATGTTAGACCAAGCAGTTTGAAAGATGTACGCTCAGATAAAGAGTCACTGGCAATTGCTATTGGTGGCAGAGAAGGTTTCTTGTAATTATTGAAGGAAACCAGTTTAGTCTTGGCAGCATTGAATGTGACCATCTATTTTTGTCCCCAACCCACTACAGATTGGAGGTCATCCTCTAGTGTTTTTGCCATTTCTTTAGATATGTGTTCATTTGTTTTCCTGTCATGCCTATTATAGAGTGATGTCATCAGCATATATACCCATCTCAGAGGCAATTTTGTCGGGAGGTCATTTATGAATATTAGGAACAATAGAGGTCCAAGGATAGACCCCTGAGGCACTCCCGTATTTATATCATATTGTTTAGATGTACGACCGTCGAGGACAACCTGGATTTTTCTCTTATCTAAGAAGGATTTAATTATGTTAAGTATTCTACCAGTGATACTGTATGATGTAATTTTCCTGAGGAGACCCTAATGCCATACCCTGCCAAAAGTCTTAGATATATCTAGAGCTACCGCTCTGCCCTCTCCCGCTTTGTCCAGTGAATGGTATATACGTTCAGAGATCACAGTTAGGATGTCTGCTGTGGAAATCTAAAATCTAAATCCATATTGTTGGTCAGTCAGAAATTTAGCATTTGTAAGATGACTGACTAGAGCATGGTTAATTACGATCTCAAATATTTTGGTGAAAAGTGAGAGGAGGGTAATGGGGCACTAATTTGATGAGTCCGTTCTTTCGCCAGAATTCTTGAATACTGGTACCACAGAAGCAGTTTTCCAACAGCCCGGAAAGCAAGATTCATTAAAGCATGTGTTGTAGAGTTTGGAGAGAACTGGAGCTACTTCGGCTGTGCACTTTTTTAATGGCACAGCTGGGATGAGATAGGGTCCACATGCTTTTGAAGTGTCAAGGTTTTTTATGATAGCATGCACCTGAGCAGGGGTGATTTTTAGATCTACTAGCGTGGTGTCTGTCAGCAAAGGAAAGACAGGCAGGGGTAGTTGGAAGGGTCCACTTTGGAGTTTGAGGCAAACCGACTGGTAAGCATATTAGCCTTGTCGGTTGCAGAGCAAATACCCCTCGTGATTGTCGGTTGGGGGGGGGATTGTTGATTGCCCAAATTGGAAGAGAAACTGCATATATCTTTAATATGTTTCCATTACGCCACTTATACATATACATACATATACATATATACACATATACAAATACATCCATATACAAACATACACACAGATATATAGATACACATACATATATATATATATACAAATATACATGCATACATAAAATACATTTATACATACATACTCACACAAATATAGACATATATATATATATATATATATATATATATATATATATATATTAGCAGGGAGACCCGACGTTGTCCAGGATTGAATGATGATCAACAAAATGTTCCTACCTCCCATACTTTTATTGTCGCCAAAATCGTTTAAATCGTCCATTTTTTAATCAAATCGATTGATTGCCTACCCTAATTCGACACACACACACACACACACACACACACACACACACACACACGCAGTTTACCGGGAAGAAGCTTCACATACCTTCCCACGGTGACTTAGTCGACATGACGTTGTACTCTACATTGAACTGTAGAGAATCTACTGTTGAGTTTATAAAATTTTCTGTAAATAACGGCTTCACTTAAAGTTTAAAAGTCAAGCTTTATGGTTCAATTGTGCTTTAAAAAAGAAACATTCATTTCGAACGTGTACTGTCCAAAAATCAACTGTTATTTTATGAAATTATTTTTACATAATCATCTCAATTTAAGTTAAACGTACAAAAGTCAAGTATCATGTTTCAATTGTGCTTTAAAAAAGAAACATTCATTTCGAACGCGCTCCTTTTTTATTAAAAAATCTATAGTTGATTTTATCGGTTTGGTCTTTCTTCTTGTGCGGTGATAAAACTTCTCAAATGCATTTGTGATGTTAGGTTGTATAAAAGTGTTAACTTTGATCAAAATCAGATTTCCTTCTTCATCAGAACTTTTTAGATTCGCGATTCTCGATATTCATCAGACGCATTCCGATATAAAACCTACGTAGGAACACTCCCAGACGAACCAAGTCCCTTCGTGTGAAATATCGAAAAATCGCTCATCCGTTTCCGAGTCAATATGGAACAAACTCTCACACACACACACACACAGAGATAAAGTTCTTTTTATATAATATTAGAGATATAGCTATAGATATATAAAGAGAGAGATAGACGGGGAGAGAGAGACAGAAAGAGAGAAGGGAGAGAGAAAGGAAGGGCGCGAAAGACGCGAAGACTTGTTTCCTGTTTGTCTGGGTGTTATTTCATCTTGAAGCAGCAACAATATATCATTTGCACACATATTAACCTTTTAATTAACCTCCTGACACCCGCCATTATCTTTCATTGGAAAATCACCGGACTGAACAACTTCGCTTAAATTCCCGCTCCTTTTCGTCGCGACCGCTCATCAGTGGCCGCCATATTTATCCACCGTATTCGACACGGTCATCATTGCGACATCGATTACATTTATTCGCCAATTGCTTAACGTTAATTGATTAAGCTCGATCTCTGTCATTTCACCTTCCCAGATGCTACGTTTGCAAGGGCGGACCCTCTCTTCATTATCATGTAATTAACAGTCATTAAACTCTCCGACTCTTCATTAAAACCATTGTATTCATTGAGAAACACCAGATCGTCGGAATTTCGAAAAGCTTCCGAAACGATCAATCTCTATTAAGAATTACGCATCAGTTAGTGTATGTGCTGTGTAATCATTTTGCAGCGAGATATTGTTGCTATTTTTTCTTTTTACATATAATTTTCATTTTGGTTGCTCACATTTTTAAAAAGAGAAAATAATTGTAAAACCTCAAAAACATTGTTTTCGGTAAATAAGACATTAATCAAAATTTCAGACAATTCCTGACCATCTTCAATGAATTATATGCGCATTTCCTTTTCTCAGGTGACGGTGGTCCAGTGGTTAACGTCACAAACTGACGACCTGGATATTCCAAGTTCGAATCTAGTTCGTTCCACAAAAAACACTTTCAGTTAAGATGCTGGAAATCTTCACGTGGTCCCTCTCGTAGGTACCTGGAGTCTTTCTAGAAAGAGTCGATTAGGAAAATACCAGGGAAACCAATGCGCACAATAGAATCCTCGGATTCATGCGATGTGATGATGATGTTTCTCGATCGGTAAGAGTTTGGCATAAACATTCATACAGTCTCTATTTAACTAGAGAACCCGTCGTCTGTTGTAACGTAGCCGTTATTCTTCAATGGTGTCGTTACATTTTAACACCCGTGCCTAACACGTTGTGTCTAAGGCAGCCGCAAAGAAACAAACAAAAGGCATTTATTAACGTTACTTTTCAAACAACGCCTGCATCTTGTTTTTGGTTCCTCTCACATCAACATGTGCTTAACAAAAATTCTGTCGTGTCGAACACGCGCTTAAAAGTTTGTCGCCGCCATGGGTCACATGTTTAGTTTTCACCGGTAACCGCATTTTTTTTCTGATCCTCGCCACGTGGTGCAATTTATTCTCTTTTTTCCTTCTCTTCCTCTGCTGTGACGGCACTTCGCACACTGGCTTGGTCATTTGCATATGTGTTATGCTGTTGCTGTTGCTACAAGCGCTAAAAACAGGCTATCCTGCCTTGATAGAGTACAAAATAGACGTCGTGGCTTAGTGGGTGATGCCCTTTTCTCTTCCCTGCAACCTCTCTCCCACAGAAGAGACGTTGCGAGCCTGTCTCTGTTTTATCGTAATTTCCATGGCAAGAGATCGTCTGAGCTCCAATCTTTGGTCCCCCCTCGCCAATCTTTCACGATAAACACCTGTCTAGCTGAAACCACTGTCAATAATTTTCCCCACTCTTTATCTGTGCCTAAATCAAAACGTAGATTCCATGAACAAAGCTTTTTCTTAGAAGTGCACGACTGTGGAACTCTCTTCTGTTTGCCTGTTTCCCACCTGACTACAACTTGGATGTCTGCAAGTCCAACGTTAACAAATTCCTGATGAACCGGCCCCTTAAGTAAGACACTTTATCAAATCTCCAATACTAATGATTACTATAATACTATTCCATTAATTACTGTTCACACAATAACCTTTATCCCCAAGTGGCTTCCGGGGCTTGATAAGTGGTGACTCTCCATGTAAAAAAAGCGCTAGCGGCTCTGTTACACCGTTACTGATCGACAATGAGAAAAAAAGTGTGTTTATAATTCATTGAAAATGGTTGGAAACCGACTGAAATATTCGATTTATGTTTCATTTATTGAAAAAATAAGATTATTTGACTTGGAAATTGGTTTTATAAATGTTTTCTAATGTAAATATATTTGCTATATTATATAATGATTAAGTTACTACAGGTTAAAAATTAACATTAAACCCTATTCCTTGAGTTATATAGTTTCTGTGAATATAATTTTTATAAAAAAAAAAAACGACTGGAGTTTTTTTACTTATTGCTTCTGTGAGGTTGTTAACATTGTTACTGAACCGGACGGTCAATTTGAGTTATTTTTCAGGCGACATCTATCGGAAGAGAAGTGTCTACCTCAGTGTGTGGTCGCACATGTCTCCCTGGATTTGCGGACTTTTCTTGTCGAAATAGAATAACCAGAATCCCTCATCGAACCCTTTCCCCGTGTTGTAAAACGAACTCATATAGGGGCAAACTTTCTCACGGTGGGACGCGTCGCGTTATATTTATTCGTGTGAAGCCTTTTCGATCACGAGACGCCCCCCCCCCAAAAAAAAATAAAAATAAATAAAAGTTCAACAGTTATTCTGGTCACCGATAACGACTCTCATAATACGACAGCTTGGTCTTGATCGTCTCAGAGGGATATCTCAAGAAGTTGGATCAGTGAAGAATTTAAGGAAGGACGTAATGCGAGTAGTAGTTGGTGAAAGGATGTCCTGAAAGAGGCAGGTGGTTAGCATTACGTAATTCGTGAAGTCCTGAAAAGGACAGGTTTATCGCCTGAGTGAGTTGTGCGAAATTGCTGCTTTTGGACTTATATACATCAATCTCAGACGCGATGGCTTCAAACCGAATTAATGATCTGCTGTTCTATGTTTAATGATCTACGACCATAGGGAATGAGCTTGATCTTTCTTTTAACATAGAAAGATCTGACAGTATTAGATGATTTTCTATAGAACATCTTCATGCCAGGTTTTGTAAAATGTCTTGGAGAAATTTAACTCGCAACGTCTCTTCTGTGGGAGGCAGGTTGCAGGGAAAGTCTTTGTTTTATCGTTATTTCCATGGCAAGTGCTCGTCTGAGCTCCAATCTCTGGTCCCCCTCGCCAATATTTCACGATAAACACCCGGCTAGCTGAAACCACTGTCAAATATTTTCCCCACTCTTTAACTACACCTGACTACAACTTGGATGTCTTCAAGTCTAACATAAACAAATTCATGATGAACCGCCCCCTTAAGTAGAACACTTTATCAAATCTCCAATACTAACGATTACTACGATACTATCCCATTGATTGCTGTACACGCAATAACCCTTATCCCCGAGTGGTTCCAGGCCTTGATAATTGGTGACTTCCATGTAAAAAAAAAATGTGTATCTAGTTCCGATGTCAAAAACGGTTCTTTTAATTCTTGCATTTTGTTGTTGTTGTTGTTGTTGTTTGTAATTTTTTATGATAAAATGATGAATATTTATTGCGTTTAGTTGAGGCAAACTAAAATGTGTAGATGACCCTCACTACTCGTTAGTGTTTTTTTACGTTTTCGAAAATATATGTACATATTACAGAGGCTTTTACAGTAATCTGAAAATTAAAGAAATAACGCAATTAGCTAAATATTAAGAGATTTTAAAAGAATGTGAATCGGAATCAGTGATTGTGTCGGAATCTAGAAACAATACTGGGATCGTCCCGTTACTACTGAAAGCGCGGTCGAAAAATTTTTTTAAAAAGCTTCTTTTTTTTTTCAAAGGTCATTTTGTATTCCTACACGTCACCAAATAAGAAATGGAGAAAATATGTAGATATATACACTTTCTGTATTGATTGATGGAATACTGCTGCCATATCTGGGCAGGAGCTGCTAAAATAGCCTATCATGCCTTGACATAGTACAAACTAGACTTCGTGGCTTAGTGGGGGATGCCCTTTTCTCTACCCTGCAACCTCTCTCCCACAGAAGAGACGTTGCGAGCTTATCCTTGTTTTATCGTTATTTCCATGGCAGGTGCTCGTCTGAACTCCAATCTCTGGTCCCCCCTCGCCAATCTTTCACGAAAAACACCCGTCTAGCTAAATCCACTGTCAATAATTTTCCCCACTCTTTATCTGTGCCTAAATCAAAACGTAGATTACATGAACAAAACTTCTTTCTTAGAACTGCACGCCTGTGGAACTCTGTTCCGTCTGTCTGCTTCCCACCTGACTACAACTTGGATGTCTTCAAGTCCAACGTTAACAAATTCCTAATGAACTGCCTCCTTAAGTAAACACTTCATCAAATCTCCACACTAACGTAATGTATTTGCAATAACCCTTATCCCTGAGTGGCTTCCGGGCCTTGATAAGTGGTGACCATTGTGTAAAAAAAAAAAATTATATACGAGGCCTTACGAGTGTGTTGGATCGTAAGCATGGTCCAACATTTGAAACATATGTAGCCAAACAGAGAAAACGGTAATAAAAAGAAATAAAACATTTATATATCTATAATGTAAAGCTGTGTGTGTGTGTGTGTGTGTGTGTGTGTGTGTGTGTGTGTGTGTGTGTGTGTGTGTGTGGTCACGAATAGGCTCCTATATGGTTGACTATTTTAAAAAACTGATTAGATATAATAATAGAAGATGTATCGAGACACAGGAATGGGTATGTTGAATCTGGTAGAACGGTGGTTCATTGAAATTGTTGGGTCTGCGTTCGCGCCTGGTCCACAAAGTATGGAAATAAAAAATTTAAAAATACAAAAAAAAACGTTTACAAGTGTTTTTGATATAGATGTACATAATAATACTTTGATAAGTATGTTTTAACTTAAATAGGGATTGTATAATAAAATTGTGGGGTCTGAGTTCGCGCCTGGCCTCCATAGAATGGAAATAGGCACAAACTTTAATAAACACTTTTCATATCTATCTGCGTAAGTATACTTTGATAATTATTTTTCAGTTTAAAGATATATGGTAAAATAAAAGTATGGGGTGTTCGTTCGTACCTGACCTCCATAGAATTGAAATATGTTACAAAGTTTAACAAGGTTTTTTAATATAGACCCACAAAATATTGTGATAAGTGTTCCAGTGTGAACATATATGGTATAATAAATTATGAGGTTTATCTATTTTATTTTTACTTTCATCATATTTTGCTTTGGTTTTGATACCCCCAAATTCGAAGCTATCTCTTTACAACCCTTCCTTTTCGTAACCTATCATCTATAAATATAAAAGCGAAAATGTATGTATGTATGTATGTATGTATGTATGTATGTATGTATGTATGTGTGTTCGCTTTTTCTGTATGTCTACAAAAGGCTTCTTTCAGAGAAGCGGTCGGTCGGTTCACAACTTTTTAAAACTTTTTATATCACATATAAATCGTAATATCTCACAATTAACAAAGAAGCTCGCCTGTCTATTTAATTTGCTCGATTTCGGGAAGATAAATATTCAACATTTGTCGCTCGCCGCATGTGGGTTATTCTTTTTTCTATAACATCTTGGGAAAATAAAAATAAAAAAAGCGTTCCACAGTAAATGAATACTATCCCGCAGTCAAACTTGACCTCATTAAAACGGGCACCTGACAAATCCAAGTAATTAAATAAATTCCAACGTGTTTCTGTTAGCATCTCGCGGTGAGGCAATGGTTAACGTCGAACGTTTTTTTTTTTGTTTTTTTTTTTTTCTTTCTTTCAAACTTTAATTTACAACTTTGCCTAAAGGGTTCGGGTTCGATCCTCATACTTACTTTTTTAACCCCCCCCCCTCACCCCCAGAGTTTCCACACACACCTCCAAACACCCGGGCAACGCCGGGTACCCCTCGCTAGTACTTTAATAAATCAGTCCATTTTCTGAAGGCAGTTTTTGAACTCAGTCAACGACGGGTACTTTTGCTAGTGTGTATATATATATATATATATATATATATATATATATATATATATATATATATATATATATATATAAATAGATAGATAGATAGATAGATAGATATGTGCGTATATGTGTATCTATATATATGTGTGTGTGTGTGTGTGTGTGTGTGTGTGTGTGTGTGTGTGTGTGTGTGTGTGTGTGTGTGTGTGTGAGAGAGAGAGAGAGAGAGAGCAAACAGTTAATAAAATATGTTAAAAACACTTTGAAATCTTTTAATCTGAAAAGGAAACACTTGATAGATGGATAGTCCTTAATCCGCGGAGTTTCGAAGAAATACTCTCCTTCTCATCAGAGGGTAGGAATTAGCAAAATGCGGGATATATATATATTATTCAGGCAATAAGAATGGAAAGTTTACCAGAAAAAAGCAAGTGTAAATTCAAATCTAATATAATAATATAATATTAATATTCTTTTTGCATTTGACAAGTGTTGTTTCATTTAATGCTATAGCAAATTCTTAGTTCAGCTATATTCGTAACTAGCGGGGGTACCCGGCGTTGCCCGAGTGTTTGTTTCCGGGACGGGGGGGGGTTTAAATAATGTTATGGTAGGTAAGTAGGAAGGATCAAACCCGGAGTCATGAGTAAAAGTAGGAAAATAAAGTGTGAAAAAAAAACAAAAAAACATCTGCAACGTTAACAGTTCGGCCACCAAGAAAAGTCCATTCCAGTTGTTTAGGAAAAAAAACAAAAAAACAAAAACGACTACGGTAGGTCGGCGCGAACGTGAAAATATAATGTGAATTGTCCAGCACGCTAACCACTACGCCACAGAGCACTGCAGCTTAGTTTAGTGATTTTAAATAACTTCACATGAAAGAACTACGAAGCCAAACCGGTGTTCTCTTCTCAACTGTTCCTTGTGAACGATCCTCAAACGGTGTTAAGTGGTGGCAGGGGGAGGAGGAATTTATTAGAGAGAACATATTTTACCACTTCCATTGATCTTAACCGATTTTGGCCGTGACTTCTCAGCAGAAAAAGTATAGAAATCTAAGATTATCGAGGAATTTGAGAAATAATAAGCCTATAACACACCTCAGATATTGTTCTGCCGTTTGTGCATATTATATTTGCATGAAATATCTTGATTTTTAATCCTATTAAGGTCAAAATCAGACCAGAAAAAATGAGTTCATTTTATTTATATAGAGAAGAAAAGAAATAGAAAAGAAAGAAAGAATAGAAGAGAAGAAGAAGATTTGCGAATATTTTTCTTTCCTCTGAGGAGAAGAATAGCATTCTTTGAAACTCCGCGGATTAAGGATTTCTTTTAAAAATTTGGGGGGAAAATATTCTGTTGAACAATAAATTTCCTTGTAAATTTTTAATTCGGGTTCAGTGAACTTGTTGAAATATCTAGTTTATTTCCAGTGTCATGAGACATAAAATTCAGAAAAACCTACTGTCGGCGTATACGCTTTCTCCGCGCTTTAAGAGATTTAATTTTATTAACGTCTTTATTTTGTTTTACTTTTTTATTTTAAATTTATTTCTGACGAGCAAACATAATCCCTTATTTTTTATATTCATACGAACACCGGAATCTTTTCTGTCTTTTTTCGTCGCTTTAACGGGATTTTCCCCTCTTTTCTGTTTCCTTCATAAAATTCACACTTTTTTACGTGCGAATTATCCGTCGTCCGTGCAAAAATAACATCGATTGCATTTTAATACCGAACAGCCATAGATTATATTCCTGACTTTCACGCGTTCGATCTTTTATTTATTTATTTTTCTTAAGTTGGGATTTCAGTTTCTTCCTATGCACGCACACACACACACACACACACACACACACAATCACGCACATACATACACATGCATACACGTACACATACACACACACGCATGCATATATATGTGTGTGTTTTTGTATGTGTTAGGCTCCTGCTTCTATGACTGCGTTCAAGTGTAATGTAGTTTGTAGTTTGTGTTATTCTGTCGGTTATTGACACAACTGAGCTGGAGCCCCACTGCACCCAGGCTATCCACTTCATACAGATGTCCAGCCCACTAGACGATTGGCGTTGGAACTAGGGTAGCCTGGTGTTGGTAGCTGGTCAGGTATCTTTTCCAGCCAGATGTCCAGTTGTTTCTTGAAAGTGTCGGGGGAACTCTCCTTATATTTCTTATTGCGGCTGGAATACAGTTGAATGTTCTTGTACCATTGTAGGTGAAGCTGTGGTGGATCAGGGACTTGGTCCTTTGTGTAGTCCTAGGTGTGTTTTTTATGGAGTAGAGACTCCCTCGCTGCTGGCGGGTTATCTCTACTGTTGTTGTGTTTGGGACCCTTCCTTCCAAGATTTTCCATTGTAGATTATAATATACCGTTCTCCTCGGCGTTGTAGTGAATACAGTTGCAGCCCCTTCAGCCTCTCCCAGTAATTCATAAAGTACAAGTGCGATGTGAAAAGACATCTCGCTTCCCAACTCCCTACATTGTATCCCTGCAAATCAAGTCCCAAATAGACATCTCTTACGATTTAGTCTCACTGTGGCTTGTTTGGAGTAAAAAAAATACAGTAATATATATATATATATATATATATATATATATATATATATATATATATATATATATATTACAATAAGTTTACCAAGGTAATCAAAATGGTAAACTAAAAATATATTATAAATATTAAACAGTTAATATTTACAAGTAAAACAATCTCAACCAGATGTTAAAGCTCAATAAAACCGAAAAGGAAATAGAGCTTAAATCTTTTTATCATTTTTTTTTCTTTTACCTCCTATTCCCCTTGCCTCACCCTTTTTTTTAACCAAGTAAGATCTGTGACTTACTTGTGGTTTCATTAAATACTTTTACATGCAAAATCCGATCCCGCATTTTTGCTAATTCCTGCCCTCTGATGAGAAGGAGATATTTCTTCGAAACTCCGCGGATTAAGGACTATCCACTTATCTTGTGCTTCCTTTTTAGAATTAAATATGTTTTTAACTCTTTTTCAAGATGTTTTTAACATGTTTTATTAATCATTTGTTCATATATATATATATATATATATATATATATATATAGAGAGAGAGAGAGAGAGAGAGAGAGAGAGAGAGAGAGGAGAGATGTTTATGGGAAAATATCTTATTTAATTATATTTCAACTTTTATTTATACTAATCATTTAATTTATGGAGCTCAATGTAACTACAGAGCATATAAAAATAAACGACAAAAGTCTATATTCCAAATTTCAAGATGTTGTTGATCTAACTGTTTATTTTTTCAAGCGTGTTGAAATATTCAATTCTTGCCAGTACCTTTTTCATAGCGTTGAATCATTTATGCAATTATCATGTCAATTTTTTAATTTATTCCGCCCTTAACTCATCAGTTGATAATATATATATATATATATATATATATATATATATATATATATATATGCATAATATTTTTATATAAATATTTATTATTACCTTTAGAGATTAGGCTTTCATACTTACGCAATCTTCAGTGGGTTAAAATGATAATTACTGCCAGCCAAGAGATTCGAACCTAGTTGTAAAGTCATTTTTGACTCAACAGCCTAATATTCAACCCCTAGGCCGACAAGGTAAAAGAAAAAGTAAAATTAGACTTTATATAATACCAAATCAGCAGGACGTATAGAGTTAGCTTCGTCATATAGTACTTAACAGCAGAGGTCGGAACATTGCTTTACGTCTTGTATTTCTGTTTATTATAAATTCTACTAAAGGCTCAACTTTTGTTTTTAAGGGGCCGATAACAATATTTTCATATAAATATTTATTAATAATATTACTTCTACAGACGATACACACACACACACACACACACACACACATATATATATATATATATATATATATATATACCAGTGATGGGACGATTAATCGGAATCGGATAGGGTTTCGGAAAAATCAGAATTTTTAGGAATATCGTAATCGGTATCGGTATCGGAAAAAAATAGCCTAATTTCCGATTCCAAAAACGATTCTTTCCATTTTTTGAAAACTTACGTTTTTATTATAGGTACTACTGATAAAATCTTACTGTTTTTTAAACAATTAGTTAGAATAAAATCTACGCATCATAATAACATAAAATGTATTTTATTTTCGTAAAACAATACAAAATTGAAACTTTACGGAAAGTCGCTAGGTACACTTTAGAAGAATTCAATTTATTTACAATTTTCGAAAAAAAATTTCAATAAAATATTTTCTTCAAGAAAAACACAATCAAACATTATTGATAATAAAATAAAAAGTAGAACTTAAAAAGTATTTTTAAATCTTTTTAACTATTTATTTTGAATTTAGGAAAACTCGTCTCGGGAAAACTCGTCTCCGGAAAACTCGTCTCCGGAAAACTCGTACCCGGAAAACTCGACCCCGGAAAACTCGACCCCGGAAAACTCGTCCCCTTTCGCTAGGTAGGAAAACTGGTCCCTTATTGAATAAATATCGATTGAAAACACATTTTATGATCGTTCTTGAAGGAGATATTGTTTTTTAAAATAGACTATAGCCCCCCCCCCATAATATTTTTTTAAAATATTTTTACTTGTTTAATGTTTTTTTTTAAATAAAATCGATTTTCTAAGGGTCCGTTTTCTACCTAACTGGCTTAGTTCTTAGTGGTTTCGCTTATTTTAAAGCGTTTATTATGTTCATAAACGAGACCGCATATTTTTTTTATATTAATATAAAAAGAATTTACTTATTTAGTGTTGTTTATAAAAGGGTAAAATCGATTTTTCTACCTCGCCAACTATGTTGTTTGTTGTTTAATTTAATTGGAATCGTTTATTCGGTAAAGAAAAAAACACAGAAAACAAACAAAAAATATGTCGAGTGTTATGTGAGAACGAGAAATAATGTTCGACATGAGGGTATATCACATCTTAGGGGTCTTGATCATCGCTAAAAAATAGAAAATTAAAGAAATTACTGATGGAGATTTGGGTTTAAAAAGAAAATAATAAATTTTAATATTTTTGAAATATAATTTAGAGAGAGGGGGGAGAAATCTATATCTCCCTCCGAAAAACAACTAACAAAAATTAAAAAGATTCTTGATAAACGATAGCGGAGTTTTCAATAAAATTGATTAATAAATTTATTTAGTGATTACGTTTTCTCTTAATGATTGATTTTAGAATTTTGAAGTAAAAATTTAAAAAATTAAAAATGAGTTAACGAGAGATTGTTAGCACATGGCATCCCTCGCGCCTAAAAATATTTCGCTTTTAATTTATTAGTTAATTACAATTTTTTTGTTCATTAACGATGTTTTTTGAGTACTAAAAACAATAATAAAAACAAAACAAAAAAAAATAAAAAAACAGGGAGCGATTCGATTCTTCGTTACTTTTTTGCTTTGGTTTTTTAATTCTTTCAAGAATCTTTTTAATTTCATTGTTTGTTGGGTTTTTTTTTTTTTCGGAGGGAGATATAGTTTTTACCCACCACCCTCTCTCTCTAAATTATATTTGAAAAAATATCAAAATTTATTATTTTCTTTTTAAAACCAAATCTCCCTCAGTAATTTCTTTAATTTTCTATTTTTAGCGATTATCAAGACCCCTAAGATGTGATATACTCTCATGTCGAACATTATTTCCCGTTCTCACGTAACACTCGACATGTTTTTTGTTTGTTTTCTGTGGGGTTTTTTCTTTACTGAATAAACGATTCCAAATAAATTAAACAACAAACAACATAGTTGGCGAGGTAGAAAAATCGATTTTACTCTTTTATAAACAACACTAAATAAATAAATTCTTTTTATATTAATATAAAAAATATACAGTCTCATTTATGAACATAATAAACGCTTTAAAATAAGTGAAACCACTAAGAACTTAGCCAGTTAGGTAGAAAACGGACACTTAGAAAATCGATTTTATTTAAAAAAAAAAAAAAAAGAAAAGAAAAAAAACATTAAACAAGTAAAGATATTTTTTTTTTAATATTATGGGGGGGGGCTATAGTCTATTTTAAAAAAACAATATCTCCTTCAAGAACGATCATAAAATGTGTTTTCAATCGATATTTATTCAATAAGAGACCAGTTTTCCTACCTAGCGAAAGGGGACGAGTTTTCCGGGCAGGAGTTTTCCGGAGACGAGTTTTCCGGAGACGAGTTTTCCCAGGACGAGTTTTCCCAGGACGAGTTTTCCGGGCACCATATATATATATATATATATATATAAGTTATGAACGGTACATAGGGCCCGAGCAAAGCTGGGCTGAACTGCTAGTATATAATATATATATATATATATATATATATATATATATATATATATATATATATATATATATATATACATACACATATATATAGGATACATATATATATATATATGTATCCTATATATATACACATATATATATATTACATAAACATATATATAATATATATATACATATTGCCAACAAATTGTACTATAAATACACACATACACGCACATATATATACATAGATATATACATAGTATATATACATATATGTGTGTATATATATGTATATATACTATGTATATACTTGTATGTATATATATATATAAAATATATATATACAAGCACACACATACACACACACAAACACACACACATATATATATATGTATGTATATATATATATATATATATATATATATATATATATATATATATATATTCGTCTTTGTGTGTATTATAAGACCTTAAAGACTATTTTAATTATTTTTTTCATCCATCATTTTTATTCTTGCTCTTTTTAATCTGTATTTCTTTTTTCTTCTCACATTATTCACTTATTTTTCGCGAATAATGGCATCTTTCACACCAACACATCATCATCCTTCGTTCGTCGCGTTACGTTGAGCAAAAGGCGTTAGGACCGAGCTGCATAAAATGAAATGTTTACGGCGGACAGCTCGCTGAAATTGGATTCTCAAAATAGTAAAATGGTCTCACCATTCATGGATTTAGGGACAATAATCTGGCAACAAAACAAAGAAGAAAATAGAGACCTACTTGTTGTTGTTGTTGTTGTTGTTGTTGTTGTTGTGGTCGTAGTAGTAGTTCTTGATATGTCTTTTGAATGTTCATTTTTTGTTTTATTTTATTTATTCTTTTATCATTGTTTTTTGCTTTGTTTGTTTGTTTGTTTGTCTGTTCGTTTGTTTGAGTTTTTTTCTTTATCTATCTCTTTCCATTTTTCCTAAAGATTGGAAACCATTTAGGTGGCCCTTTTGGGGTTCAATCATCCGTATTTCGATATCCCTTCGTGATTTCATCTAAATCCACGTGCCATTGCGTAGCCATATTGGAATGCACATTCTCCGTGGCTAGAAGATGGCTCAAGGGAGGAGAGAACATGGACACTTCGAATATTCACGGGATCGCTTTATTACATCTGCCATCAATTTCCTCGATCGAGTTATTAGTCATGGATTTGACTCCTGGAAACTTTCTGTAAATATTTATTTTATTGGTCGGTCATGAGAAAAGATTGTCCGGCGAGATGGGGTCCTTCATGTGGCATCACTAGCAAATTTTAACTGCCCTATTTTTGTCAATACCGGATCTTTCTGCGAACATGGGATCCTTCATCATCTCTCAGCACTCTTCTTTATGTTAGCAATCCGTATCTCTCTATTCATTTATATAGTTTTGTTTTACTATTAGTGATAGGAAACACTATGGAAATACTAAACTTAATTAATATTATGAATCACGCTTGATTACTTTTGGGTGGGCTATGATAGAAATCTGCTGACATTTATAGACAATCAAGCCCTAATCAGCAGAGAAGCAGTTCAGTGGAAATGTGTTCTAATGTAATATTTTGTTGTATTCGTTGTGTCCCTACACACACTGTTTATAACTCGTTCAATTCTCCTACATGACACAAGGTGGCAGTCAATCACGTGACACATATAGTTAATAAACTGTTTAGTGTTTTTTTTTCTATTGTTCATTAATTGTTCGTAGGATTATAGCTGTTTGTTATTTAGTTCGCTTCATAAAGCGAATTGTATCTTTTTACTTGATTTCTTCCAAGTTCAATGTTACAGCATCGGACGTCTCTAAAAGTGTTCTTACATGAGAAAAACGTCTACGGTATTTGAACAAAATGTGATGTTCATTACAATAAAATCGAACGTACCTTTTATTTCGTTCGCGTATTCGTTCCATGAAACACCTGCGTCTGTTCTCTGTTCCTTTGCTCTAAAAATAAACCTTTCTCAACACAAATGATAGACAGAAATCTCGTTTTTTTTTCTGAACAGATGAGTTTTATTTAGCCATTGATATTACTACGTCGAATCTGGGTCGTCAATTCGCTAGCTTAGGACAGGAGGGTCTCTTTATTTTGCTATGATCTCAATCTTCATGTCGCCGTCTATACGCGAAGTCTGTTCGCCCATCTGATATCCAGAGACCGGCTTTCTGATCGGCTGTCTTTACCACCTAAACTAAGACTCCCCGATCTCGCAATAATCGCATTCCAGGAACGATTCTGTGACGTTGCAAAGCAACAACATCATCCCATGTCAACGTTTGCTTCTGCACTATTGTAATCATCTCATTATTTTAGTGACACAAAGCAACAAATCTAAAGCCACGCTCGCAACAAACCCATTTGAACTTTTTATGACACAAAACAAACAACCTACAGCCACGCTCGCAACAGGCATATTTGAACTTTTTATGACACAAAACAAACAACCTACAGCCACGCTCGCAACAGACCCATTTGAACTTTTTATGACACAAAACAAACAACCTACAGCCACGCTCGCAACAGACCTATTTGAACTTCTTATGACACAAAACAAACAACCTACAGTCACGCTCGCAACAGACTCATTTTAACTTTTTATGACACAAAACAAACAACCTACAGCCACGCTCGCAACAAACCCATTTTAACTTTTTATGACACAAAACAAACAACCTACAGCCACGCTCGCAACAGACCTATTTGAACTTTTTATGACACAAAACAAACAACCTACAGCCACGCTCGCAACAGACCTATTTGAACTTTTTATGACAAAAAACTAAAAACCTACAGCGACGCTCGCAACAGACCCATTTGATCTTTTTATGACACAAAGCAACCAATCCACAGCCACGCTCGCCATCGACCCATTTGAACTTTTTATGGCACAAAACAAACAACCTACAGCCACCCTCGCAACAGACCTATTTGAACTTTTTATGACACAAAACAACCAATCTAGAGCAACGCTCGCAACAGACATATTTGAACTTTTTATGACACAAAACAAACAACCTACAGCCACGCTCGCAACAGACCTATTTGATCTTTCTATGACACAAAACAAACAACGAACAGCCACGCTCGCAACAGGCCTATTCGAACTTTTATGTCACAAAACAAACAACCTACAGCCACGCTCGCAACAGACCTATTTGAACTTTTTATGAAACAAAATAAACAACCTACAGCCACGCTCCCAACAGACCCATTTGAACTTTCTATGACACAAAACAAACAACCTACAGCCACGCTCGCAACAGACCCATTTGAACTTTTTATCACAAAAAACAAACAACCTACAGCAACGCTCGCAACAGACTAATTTGAACCTTTATGACACAAAACAAACAACCTGCAGCCACGCTCGCAACAGACCCATTTGAACTTTTTATGACACAAAACAAACAACCTAAAGCCACGCTCGCAACAGACATATTTGACCGTTTTATGACACAAAACAACCAATCTACAGCCACGCTCGCAACAGAAATATTTTAACTTTTTATGACATAAAACAAACAACCTACAGCCACGCTCGCAACAGGCCTATTTGAACTTTTTATGTCAAAAAACAAACAACGTACAGTCACGCTCGCAACAGATCTATTTGACCTTTTTATGTCACAAAGCAAACAACCTTCAGCGACGCTCGCAACAGACCTATTTGAACTTTTTATTACAAAAAACAAACAACCTACAGACACGCTTGCAACAGGCCTATTTGAACTTTTTATTTCACAAAACAAACAACCTACAGCCACGCTCGCAACAGACCTATTTGAACTTTTTATGACACAAAACAAACAACCTACAGCCACGCTTGCAACAGACCTATTTGATCGTTTTTTGACACAAAACAACCAGTCCACAGCCACGCTCGCAACAGACCTATTTTAACTTTTGATGACACAAAACAAACAACCAACAGCCACGCTCGCAACAGACCCATCTTAACTTTTTATGACACAAAACAAACAACCTGCAGCCACGCTCGCAACAGACCTATTTGATCTTTTTATGACACAAAACAACCCATCCACAGCCACGCTCGCCACAGACCCATTTTAACTTTTTATGACACAAAACAAACAACCTACAGCCACGCTCGGAACAGACCTATTTGAACTTTTTATGACAAAAAACTAAAAACCTACAGCCACGCTCGCAACAGACCTATTTGAACTTTTTATGTCACAAAACAAACAACCTACAGCGACGGTCCCAACAGACCTATTTGAACTTTTTATGACACAAAACAAACAACCTACAGCCACGCTCGCAACAGACTCATTTGAACTTTTGATGATACAAAACAAACAACCTACAGCCACGCTCGCAACAGACCTATTTGAACTTTTTACGACACAAAACAAACAACCTACAGCCACGCTCGCAACAGACCTATTTGATCTTTTGATGACACAAAACAAACAACCTACAGCCACGCTCGCAACAGGCTTATTTGAACTATTTATGACACAAAACAAACAACCTACAGCCACGCTCGCAACAAATCTATTTGAACTTTTTATGACACAAAACGAACAACCTACAGCCACGTTCGCAACAGACCCCTTTGAACTTTTAATGACACAACACAAATAACATACAGCCACGCTCGCCACAGGCTTATTTGAACTTTTTATGTCACAAAACAAACAACCTACAACCACTCTCGCAACAGATCTATTTGAACTTTTTATGACACAAAACAAACAACCTACAGTCACGCTCGCAACAGACCTATTTGAACTTTTATGACACAAAACAAACAACCTACAGCCACGCTCGCAACAGACCCATTTGAACTTCTTATGACACAAAACAAACAACCTACAGCCACGCTCGCAACAGACCTATTTGAACTTCTTATGACACAAAACAAACAACCTACAGTCACGCTCGCAACAGACTCATTTTAACTTTTTATGACACAAAACAAACAACCTACAGCCACGCTCGCAACAAACCCATTTTAACTTTTTATGACACAAAACAAACAACCTACAGCCACGCTCGCAACAGACCTATTTGAACATTTTATGACACAAAACAAACAACCTACAGCCAAGCTCGCAACAGAAATATTTGAACTATTTATGACACAAAACAAACAACCTACAGCCACGCTCGCCACAGACCTATTTGATCTTTTTATAATACAAAACAACCAATCTACAGCCACGCTCCCCATCGACCCATTCGAACTTTTTTATGAAACAAAACAAACAACCTACAGCCACGCTCGCAACAGACCTATTTTAACTTTTTATGACAAAAAACAAACAACCCAAAGCCACGCTCGCAACAGGCTTATTCGAACTTTTTATGTCACAAAACAAACAACCTACAGCCACGCTCGCAACAGACCTATTTGAACTTTTTATGACGCAAAACAAACAACCTACTGCCACGCTCGCAACAGACCTATTTGACCGTTTTATTACATAAAACAAACAACCTACAGCCACGCTCGCAACAGGCCTATTTGAACTTCTTATGACACAAAACAAACAACCTACAGCCACGCTCGCAACAGACCTATTTGAACTTTTTTATTACACAAAACAAACAACCTACAGCCACGCTCGCAACAGACCCATTTGTACTTTAGAATTTCTAATCCAAAACAATGACGCTGATTCTCAATTCTATACATCGCACTGGCCAAAAATGTCAATCTTTTTATGTAGGCGTATATTCTAACAGATGGGACTAGGTTGGAAGTTATTACAAAGATGTTTTGTAAATTCATTTGACGATACTCACAAGTCTTTTCTTCGATGTGGTAGTATTTGTTTTGAACTTTTATAAAAGAGGAACCAAAGATTGAATCTCAGTTGAGAACTTTTTCCTGAAAATACCAATAGAGTAGGGAGGGGTTTACAATTGTTGGATAATCCAGATCCCGAAGAGTTACGTAAAAAGAAAAGTCGGTCAGAAGCTTGTATGTAGAACCCCGGAGATGATGTCAAAAAAGTTCAAAATATGGGACGTAGACTCCCCGGAGAGTTGGTCAGCGAGATTTATCTACATTTTCAGGACAATGCATGGTGGAATGTTGACGTCATCCGTACCAATAAAATGTGCAAACAACGGAGAAGAGAGAGGAAGGAGAGCAACTATGATAGCGAGAAACGACACACTTTTTCTTCATACATCACCCCACTCCGCCACCATGAACTAATTAACGTCAAAACTGTCTGTGGGGAAATTAAAGAAGGCTTACCACAAAAACGTGCTTGGATCTCTCTGTTGTGTGGGCTTAGAAGGAAAACGAAAATATTCAAGGTGGCGATCGTGGTCTTTTAATGTCCACGGTCTCGAACAGTTCTCGAAAAATCGTGTCTCACACGTGATTTTGGGGTGTGCCCGGGCACCATAAATGCAGGTCCCTAGGGGGGGGGGGTGATCAGAAGCGTTCAACTTGTGTATAGTCAACACCGTTGTGCGATTCGTCGGATTTCTTGATACAAGCCGTTTATAGTGAAATTTATTGTGCGACTCGTCAGACTTTTCTGAAACCGAAAATGTTATTTTGAATAAACAAAATATTTTTATAACCAGTTGTGTGTTTTATTATTGCCAATGAGTGTATAAATCAAGACAACGACAAAGATTGATTTTTAGAAATTATATAGTCTAAAAAAAACACATTTTGCGATCGGCTGCAGTGAATATATAACATAATGCCTCTTTCGAGAGAAAGCGGTTTTAGGAAAGAGGAGAGATCACACTCTCACTAGATTTCGAAATCGATTTTTCAATACAAGAAAGAATGCTCTGTATCGCACCTCCTCGAATGCAGCAGCAGTATGCCATTTTTGTATAAATCTTATATAGATAGAGGATTGCACCTGAAGTCAAGTACTTTTTTAGAGCAGTCGAATGATCGAAAACATCTTGAGATAATTGATATGGAAACATCACTTGAATGATATTTAATCGCTTCCCCACGAGAGCAATATCTTACACAAGGTCGTGTTTTTTAATGTGGGAAAAACCAGCTCCCCAAATAGGAGCACTCTGGCAGTAGGAAAAAATAAAAATTGCCTAAATATAGAATGGTTCCCCTAAATTTACTAACGGAAAATTAACTTGTGTAGCATCAGTAATTTCTAGAGCAGTGGAATGAAAGGTTTCCCCTATATTGACTAAGGACAAATTAATCTCTGTATCATCAGAGCAGGTACTTTCTAGAGAAGCGGAATGATTCAAACATCTTGATATCATTGATATGGAAACATTACTTTAATTTACCGAATTCATGTGCAACTCTATGTGCTATATGGCAAATTACAGCTCTGAACAAATTTTGGTTTCTGATTTACAGGTGTTTGAACTGGGTTAGGTGTTGTATGTAATATGAGTGTCGCGCAGTGATCTGGCGTTTGTATTTTAAAAGATGCACGCAACATTGTATTTCGAAAACGAATGGTAAAGATGATCCATAATATGACCTTATAAAACGCTAGCATCATAAATTTAAACATGCCCTGAAAATCCTTGGGAACAGTTATTAGACTTGGCCGCTCCGTCACTGATGTCAGTCAAGTTGAGGCTGCCATTTTGGAAGATCAATGTGTGACTATTCGCCAAATAAGCCAAGATATCAAGATTAGTACAGGGTCTGTGGAAACTACAATTCATGACTATGTATAATTTGTTTTCTGACGCAAGAACAAGTCAAATGTTCGAAGATCAACTTGAAGATAAGCTAAGAAGATGAGTAGAAGCCCGATGAATGCAGTGAAATAATTTGGACTTATCACCTCCAAAGAAGGCTAGTGTGATGCCCGCTGCATGGAAGTTTATACTCACACTCTTCTGGGACGTGGCAGTGATAACAGATTAACTGGCAAAAGGGAACCACAATTACAGGAGCGTATTATGCTTCACTTTTGAGGAAATCAAAATCAAGAATCAGGGCAGGATCAGCAAAGATATCCAGTTATACAATATAAAGCTCCCGTCCACAACGCGAATGTCACTAGAATTTTTTTACATAGGTGTCACCATTTATCAAGGCCCTGAGGCCACTCGAATATAAGATTTAATGAGTGTACAGTAATCAATATCGTAGTAATCGTTAGTAGAGCAAATTTTGTAAATTGGATTGCTTAAGGGAACTATTCAACAAGAATTTGTTTACGTTGGACTTGAAGACGACCATATTGTAGTCAGCTTGAAAGCAGAAAAACGGAACAGTTCCACCGGCATGCAGTTCTAAGAAAGAAGCATTGGTCATGGAATCTACGCTTAGGGTTAAGCGCAGATAAAGAGTGGGGGAAATATTGACAGTGGTTTCAGTTAGACGAGTGTTTTTTCGTGAAAGTTTAGCGAGGTAGACCATAGATTGGAGTTCAGACGAGCTCTTGCCATGAAAATAACGATAAAGCAGAAATATGTGAGAAGTAGGTTACAGGGAAGAGAAAAGGGCATCTCCCACTAGATTACAAAGTATATTTTGAACTTTGTCAAAGCAGGATAAGGTATTTCTAGCAGCTCTTGCCAAAATGTGGCAACAGTACTCCATCCTTGGGCATACCTGGTTTTAATATAGGTAGAAAATTGCATGAGATATCTACTAGAAGGATCCCACTATTTTTCCAGCGACATTGTCAACATATTTGATGTACGTGTTCCATTTCAGATCAGGAGTAAAGATCAAGCAGAGAGACTTATCAAAACATGGAATCAGAGGCATGGGCGAGTGGACCCTCCATCCCGTTACTATCCTGAACGTGCACCACTTGGCTTCCTCTCTGTTAACATCCCTCTACTTTTTTCCAGTCATGAAGTTGGTTTTGAAAGGAAAGCGTTTTCGAGATGATGCAGCTTTGATTTCTGAAGTCAAAAGAACCTGATGTGTTCTACAAAATTGCCTCTAGAGCTCCATTAAACGGTGGTAGAAATGCGTAACTCTGCGTGGTTATTACATGAAGAAAGACTTATAACTGTGCCAAGTTTCGTTGTTCTACTTCTATAAGAAGTTAGGGGCATTACTTATTGAACGCCTCCTGTAGTACGACATTTTACTATGAATTCTGTTTGAACCATAAACAACGCACGATATATTTCCTTTCAGTTCGTTTTCATTTTAGACATGCATTTTTTAAGGTGCCCGGAAAACTCATCTCCGGAAAACTCGTCTCCGGAAATCCCGTACCCGGAAAACTCGTACCCGAAAAAAAAAAAAACTTTTTGCTAGGTAGGAAAACTGGTCCCTTATTCAATAAATATCGATGGAAAACACATTTTATTACCGTTCTTGAAGGAGATATTGTTTTTAAAAGAGACTATGCACCCCCCATAATATTTTTAAAAAAATATTTTTAACTCTTGCTTAAAAAAAATAAACTTGAGTCAAGATACGAAAAACGAAACCAAATATTTATTAAAAAAATACTCTAGTTTTAACACTTTTTGTGTCATTACGAAACAAAAATAAATAAAGAAAACACGTATTATCAAAGAAAGCAATTATTTCATTTAGAAGAATTAATTCAGTTTAAATAATTCTTGTGTTCTTACAAAACAACAAAAAAAACACGGTCTTATGTAATTTTGGTACTGCGCTGAAATAATAACGTTATTATTTCGAAAGCCAGGAGAAGAGAGTATCGTTTAAAAGTCATTTCGGGGGCACTTAAAATACATATACAAATTTATTTTATTTTGGAGGTGAGGGAGGCTCGTTTTAAAACTATATCTACCTCAGTATTTTCTTTAATTTTCGGACATTTTTTTGTTAAAAATTATTTACTAAGTAATGTCGAGTGCGACATTACTTGTTATTTTTTTAACTAAATACACTCTTTAAAATAAGTTTAAACACTAAAAACTTATAAAGCTGTGTAGAAAACGAAAACTTAGGAAAATCAATTTATTTATTTTTTTAAACAATAAACATGTAAAAATATTTTTAAAAATATTATGGGATGTGCATTATTACCTAAAAATATACAAATTTATTTTCTTTTGGAGGTGGAGCTCGTTTTAAAATTATATCTACTTTAATATTTTCTTTAATTTTCTATTTTTGAGCAATTATCCTCCTAAAACGTGATCCCCTTATGTCGGGCATTTTTTGTTCCTAAGTAATACTCTACATTACTTTTTTTAACTAAATAAACTCTTTAAAATAAGTTGAAAGACCAAAACTTTCAAAGCTAGGTAGAAAACGAAAACTTAGAAAAATTAATTTAATTTTATTTTTAAACAAGAGTAAACAAGTAAAAATATTTTTTTAAAATATTATGGGATGTGTATTCTCTTTTAAAGACAATATCTTCAAGAACGGTCATAAAATGTTTTTAATCGATATTTATTCAATAAGGGACCAGTTTTCCTACCTAGCAAAAGAGGACGAGTTTTCCGGGGTCGAGTTTTCCGGGTACGTGTTTTCCGGGGACGAGTTTTCCCGAGACGAGTTTTCCGAGGACGAATTTTCCTAAATTCATTTTTTAAATATATTATTGCATTGACTGCTTATGTCATTTTCGTAAGAAAAAATTCGAAGTAAAATTTCGAAATAAAGTTGTTTATACGAAAAATCTAGGGAAAAAGAAATAATTTTAAGAAATAATATTCTAATTTGTTTTTTAAACATGTATAAATATATATCGCAAAACAGTAAAAGTTTGAGAAAAGAAGTTTTATTTTCATTAAGAACGTAAGCGGGTAATGGCGAATAACAAAAACTGTCTCTATTCTAAAAATTACAGAAACAGAATAAGTGTTTTATTACAAGCGAAATACATTTGTATATAAAAGAAATGGCACAAGTTTTAAACAAATATTGGCTAATCAGAGTCAAATATTGAATACTCATTTAATTATTTACTGACAGGACCTGTGGAAATTCCACGAAATGAGAAATGTTTCATCAACAAATACGTTTTGATAAAGCTAATATTTTCTGGAAAACGCAAAAAAGTTTTGGGACAGAAAAAACAATAACACGCAGCAAATGTGAATTTAGTAATATTTTCTATGAAAATGGTGTCCATCGTGTTTTAAATATAGAACTGACCCAAATTAGATAAACCATAAATACTAATAAATACTAAGAATGTGATATTGTGCTACATAGTTCAATACAAAAAATGAATTCATATTGTAGGAGAGAATTTTTAATTTACTCCGGCATGTCATGATCAAAAATGTTTTTTTTTGCTCTGTTTCTTTTGAATGTTCCCATTTTTATGTAACGTTTCGCTTACTTTTTTCTTCAATACGTTGAAGTTACTATGTTTTTTTTCTCACACCATTACAACAATGATCTTATATTATTATGATGATATTCGGAAATGATACTACATGAAAGGGAGGTCACTATCATATTTTATTCGTGGTTGCCAGATTGGCCTGTTTAATGTCAAATTTTGAAGATTATATATTCTATGTAAATAAAAGTGAACGTGCGCGTAATATTTTTTTATATGAATGAAAGGGTGTGATTACATAAAATTGGAAGTTTCTACAGGAACGATAAAATTGTCGCCATAGAGAGACGACATGATTCCATCTCCGTTTGATATAAAAACAGCAGCAGACTATCTACTAGTTGACCAGTAGTGTACAAATTCCAAGATCGATAGGAGCCTTCTATCATGTCTGAAAGTGACACAATGTTCAACGAGCGAGATCGGAGATGCGCCGCTGTACAACTCATGCTCTCTACCGATCTAAATTATGGCAACAGGATCATTGTTAGCGCCCTCAAAATGACAATCTGGATGGTTCAACATCGGTCGATCCACGGTTATGGTCTTTGGTGCCATTTCAAGTGAGTGCCATATCATGCCACCTCATATCTTCGAGATCGGCTTTAAAGTCAACACCAAAAATGTACCTGGATGAAGAGTGTGGTGATCTCCTAATGCAATCTGGTGGTCGCTGGTAGACCCTGGGTGTGACAGCAGAACTCGGCGCCGGCCCACAAGTTCAAAGAGACTCAGGCTTGGCTTTTGTACCCTTCTCTCATTGGCACCCCTCCTTTCCCGACCTTCATCCACTGGGCTATTTCGTTTGGTCATACGTCGAGAAAATCACCAACATGACCTCCCACAACACCAAAGCTAACCTAATCGCCACCATCCGCTGAGTATTCGCCGAGCTCCCATCGGCGCTTGTGGAAATGGCATGTTCTCAGTTTCGGACACGTATCTGGGCGGTGATTGAGGCTGAAGGCGACTACATTGAATAGATATCAGCTCTACTACATAATCAAGTTATCTTAATTGATTTTTTCCATAAATGTTTTAAAATTAAGCTGCAGTGTTGTTTACTTTAGGGCGACAAATTTATCGTTCCACCCTGCATTTATAGACAGGTGTTATAAAAACTGACCAATTAAATAAAGCCGCGTTCTGCTGGAAACCAATCAGAAACCGGAATCAATCCATAAAACATACTGGACTTCTATGGATTGGCTATCAACCGGGAACTCTTCTAAAACTAAAAGTAGTTTACAACTCAATGTAACTGCATACGGCTTATTTCAATAGTTACGTATGTAAATATATTTTCTGGGCAAATGAGAAGTTGCTTAATCTTCAAAATAACTGATAATAAAAAGCCTAGCAAGAGCAAAGTAGGGGGCTTAATCTCAATATTATCTGATAATAATAAAAAAGAAAAATTTTCTTTCAGTTTTAATAAAAACACAAAAGTTATTATTATTATTATTATTATTATTATTATTATTATTATTGGCTCACAAGGAGCTTCCACACACGTCTTCAGTCTGTGGTGTTCACTTGAAGCTGAGTGACAACAAGTCTCCCCAGGTTTCCAGTACTCTCCTCCTCTTTCAATACCATTTGCAAATAAATTTGCATCATCTCAGCAGCTGCCTGCCATTGATTTCTCATTGGCAGCAGCTATTGATTTTTGCTGGGAGTTGAGTGGCAATAAGTCTCCCCGAGGCTCCAGTTCTCTTCGCACTTATTCAGCTGCGGTCTGGTCAGTTCGTCGGTCTTTCCTTCCTTCTTGGTTATTTGGTTTCGCTCTTTTTTTATTATTATTATTATTATTATTATTATTATTGGCTCACATGGAGATTTCACACAAGTCAACAAACGCTCTGATTGGAAACCTGTGGTGTTCTCTGGAGGCTGAGTGAAAACAAGTCTCTCCAGACGTCCAGTTCTCTCCACCTCCTTCGATAGCATTTGCAAATGAATTTGCATCATCGCAACAGCCTCTTACCATTGATTTCTCGCCGGCAGTGGCCATTGGTTTATACTGGAATTTGAGTGGCACTAAGCCTCCCTAAAGTCTCAGTTCTCTTTGCGCTTGTCCAACCGAGGTCTGGCTGGTGCTCTCTCCTCGGTCTTTCAGTCCTTCTTGACTCTTCTCAGCTCTTATTATTATTATTATTATTATTATTATTATTATTATTGTTGTTGTTGTTGTTGTTGTTAATGTTGTTTTTTTTGTTATTATTGTTGTTGTTGTCTATTTATTATTATTATCATTATTATTATTATTATTGTTATTATTATTGTTGTTGTTATTATTATTATTATCATTATTATTATTATTATTATAAGTAGTAGTAGTAGTAGTAGTAGTAGTAGTAGTAGTAGTAGTAGTAGTAGTAGTAGTAGTAGTAGTATGAAAGGGTGTTTCAAATGTAATGACTCTTATTATTATTCTGCCCGCATGGATCATAGAGGACTACAAATTCTTTTTTATGATCGCTGAACTTATGCATTCATGAATGAATGTTTCACTTATCTGTTATAGATATTGGCGGTGTGAGAATCTAAGAAAACAACCTCTGTCATGGACGTACGGCAGAAGCAAATATGAGTCATTGAATTCCTGGAAAAAGTGCATTGAGAACAGTGATGACTATGTAGAAAAATAATGTTCTCTCGTTTTAATGATCCCACTCCTGTCTTTGTAGCTCTTTGGTTGAAAAAATAGAAGGATTTACATTTGGAACGACCCTTGTATGACAAAGTGCTCTTCGAACGCCCATGCACAGCCACCGTTCATCGCTGGCGTGCATTAAGAATGGTAATAAGTATGTAGAAAAATAAATGCTAGAGCACAAAAGTCGCACGTTTTAATGGTACCACTTCTGTCTTCGTAGCTCTTCAACTTTTTTAGTTAAAAAAAAAACTTTTAAAACGACCCTCATATCATTATTATTATTGTTATTGTTATTATTATTATTATTATTATTATTATTATTATTATTATTATTATTATTATTATTTACTCACTAGAAGTAGTCACACAAACCATCATCAAAGATTGGTTTTTTTAGAACAATTGTGGTGTTCCCTGGAATCTGAGCGACAGCAAGTCTCCCCAGATTTATCGCAACAGCTGCTTGCCATTGATTGCTTGTTGGCGGCGACCATTGGTCTTAACTTGGATTTAGGTGGTATTAGCATCTCCAAGATCTCACATCCAGCAGAGATCTAGCTAGTGCTTTCTCTCTTCGGTCTTTCCATCCTCCTTGGCCCTTCTCATTAGTTGATGTGGTGCCCATTTATGGTAACACTCACACAAAAAGGGGGCGGTATCTTACAATTCTACAGTTTCAGTTTTCATGATTTCATGTAATGTTCCTTTGTTTTACATTTGTAGTCGTTTCTGTGTGTCCAGTTTGTGTCTGTAGTTTGTGTGTGATGTTAGTCTCCACAATGAAGTGTTTTCCTTAAAGTTTCTGCAGTTTTTCATTATTGTTATCCGCTGTATCTTCACAGCCATCCCTCTGATTCCAATCTCTCACGTTCTTTTTACAAAGTTTTTCGGTATTGTTCCTAGTGCTCCTATTATTAGTGGTGTTATCTTGAGTTTCTTCATTTTCCAGATCACTTTGAGCTCTCTGACCAGTTCCGTGTATTTTTTTTCTTTTTTTTTTACATGGGAGTCACCACTTATCAAGGCCCGAAGGCCACTCAGGGATAAGGGTTATTGCGTGTACAGTAATCAATGAGATAGTATTGTAGTAATCATTAGTATTGGGGGCTTTGATAGAGTGTCTTACTTAAGGGGGCGGTTTGTCAGGAGTTTGTTTATGTTGGACTTGAAGGCGTCCAAGTTGTAGTCAGGTGGGAAACAGGCAAGCGGCAGAGAGTTCCACTGGTGTGCAGTTCTAAGAAAGAAGCTTTGTTCATGGAATCTACGTTTGGATTTAGGCACAGATAAAGAGTGGGGAAAATTATTGACAGTAGTTTCAGCCAGACGTATTTGCATCGCGTCTGAGTCTCCTTGGTTTTTACTCTACCGTCTGCTGGAACAGCAAAATCTACAATCAGACAGGTCTTTTCCTTCTTGTTAACTATTATGATATCCGGTCTTCTTGCTTGGATGGTTATCTTTATATCCATGTCTCATAGGATCTTGTGACTTTCATTTTCCAGTACTGCTGCCGGTTTATGCTTGTACCATTTGTTTGTTCAAGATGCAATCATCTGCATGCACTGTTTCCCTCACTTGATCGTGTCTATTTTTATACTATTTTTAGGCTAGTTTGCTGCATTCACTTATTATGTGGTTTATTGTTTCGTCTCTTGTTGGTAGTGACTATTGATCTCCACTGGAATCCTTGTCCTCTTCACATTCATTCAGTGGAGGATAGTTTGTGCTTTCTCTCCTCGGTCTTTCCATCCTGCTTGACCTTCCTCGACTATTTGGTGTGCTACCAGTAGGTGCCGACATTTTGGGGAGAGGGGGGTGACTTAAAATTATACAGTTTCAGTTTGTGGTGTTACTTTGTGTTTTACTTCTGTCGCAGTTTCTATATGTCCAGCTTGCATCTATAATTCATGTGCGTTCAAAGGTTTTCTTTCCACCGTTGTCATTACTGTTAGCGATTGTCTCTTGTTAGACATCCCTCTAATTCTAACCCTAACCCTAACCCTAATCCTTCTAATTCTAATCTCTTCTATTCTTTTTTTTTTTTTTCAAATGTTGTTCCTTCTCTATCTCCTTGGTATTAACTCTGTGATCTGATGGAATGGCAAAATCTACGATCTGTTAGGGGCTTTCCTTCTTCTTAATTATTATGACATATGGTCTTCTTGCTTGGATAGGGTTTACTTGCTTGTATTCACATGTTCCATAGGATTTTGTGACTTTCATTTTCAAATAAAGCTGATGGTTTGTACTTGTACCATTTTTCTGTGCTTCGAGATGCAGTTGTTTACATAATTCCAATTGTACTACCTTCCCCACTTGATTTTTCTATTCTTATATTTTTGGAACTAGTTTGTTGCATTCTCTTATATTGTGTATTGTTTCGTCTCTTTGTCCACAGAGTCTGCATATGTTTTTGTGTTTTATCAACACTAGCTTTGATGTGGTTGGTTCTAATAGTGTTATCTTGTGCAGCTGCTATTAAGGATTCAGTTTTCCCGTTTAGGTTTCTTTTTTTTTTTTTAGTCTCATATTTTGCCATTCTTATGCATCGTCTGTGTACTTGTTTCATTTCCCAATTTTCTTTTCTCATCTTATTCCTTGCCTCTCTGTTTCCTGTGTTGTTCTTTTGTTTTTCAGTCTCTTGCTACGGCAATTAGGTTTTGGTGTTGATTATTATGTATTTTTCTAATCCTTTTTTCGTGTTATTCACCATACAGTTTTCTATGCAAACCAGTCCACTTCTTCCGTCTTTCCTTTTCACGTAGAGTCGGTCAGCAGCATCCTTTGGGTGTGGTGCATTGTGCATGATTATAAGTTTCCTGGTTTTCTGGTCAGATTGCCTCAGTTCTTCTTTGGTTCATCCTATAAATGGTTCGGAGTATCTTACTAGTGATACTTATTGATAGTAATATTAGTGATAATGTGTTTAGACCTTTTGCTAGGTTTCGACTATATAGTTTAATTTCTATGAGTTTTCTGGTTCTTTTGTGGAATTATTGCTTTCCAATTTTCTCTTCCATTTCGCTTTGATGTTATCTGATTCCAAAACTCTCAAATATTTGTTGCTATCATGTTCATTCGCTTGAAGATTCTGGCTGCATTTATTAACGTCTCTGGTTCCTTTTTAGTTTTTGCAAATACTTTCAAATTGTCCATCTACATTAGGTGGTTCTTTTTGTCATCTTTATTAGTGAACTTGCATCCGGCTTGGCACTTTCTTAGTATGTTATTAAGGGGACATACTCAGAAGACATTGGGATGGAGTTTGGGATTAGTAAATGTGGGGTGCTGGTGATGAAAAGAGGAGTAAATCTTCATTCGAATGGAATAGTGCTGCTAAATGGAGAAATCATGAAAGAAATAGAAGATACTATTGGGGCCCTTCCTTTTAACGTGTCTTTTTGTGCCATTATTATTATTATTATTATTATTATTATTATTATTATTATTATTATTGTTATTGTTATTGTTATTATTATCATTATTATTATTGTTATTATTATTATTGTTATTATTATTATTATTACTATTATTACTATTATTATTATTATTATTATTATTATTATCATTATTATTATTATTATTCTCATTATTATCATCATCATCATCATCATCTCGTTATTATCATCATTATTAGCATTATCATCATTATTATTATTATCATTATTATTATCATTATTAATATTATTATTATTGTTATTACTATTATTTTTGTTGTTGCTGTTATTATTATCATTAGTATTATTATCATTATTATTATCATTATTATTATTATCATTATTTTTATCATTATTATTATCATTATTAATATTATCATTATTAATATTATTGTTGTTGTTGTTGTTATTATCATTATTATTATCATTATTATTATTATTATTATTATCATTAGTATTATCACATTTGTCATTTTTATTATCATCATCATTATTATGAAAATTGGTCTGAAAATTAGGACTTTGTTGGAAAAAGTGTTGCATTTCGGCAGAACAATCTTTTCCGGGACAATCAGTCTCAGCTGTATAAAGAATTAAGTGGCAGTAAACAGGCGGGAAATAACAGCACTCCAAATGCAAAAGATGCGAGGAAGTTCTAGAGTGGGATTTGGCCCGGCGTAGGGCGATATAATGAGAAGGCTAGCTGGTCGGGAGAGATCAGAGAAAGACTATCAGAAATGCATCAGATGAAGAACGTTAAGATAACCATCGATGACGTTAAGGCTGGCATACGAATGATGACAAACTGAAAGGCACCTGGTCCAGATGGAGTGATGGGATTCTTGTTAAAACAGTTTCCATGCCTTTATTCACCTATAGCTTCTGATCTGCAAAGGGTTGTAGAGTCGGGAGATGTTCCTGATTGGCTTGTGAAGGGAATAACGACACTGATTAGGCGAGATCCTGCAAAAGGAACAGATTCCAAAAATTATAGACCAATTACATGTCTGCCATTGATGTGGAAACTGTTAACTTGAATATTTGCGGAGAAAATTTATGAACATCTTGAGAGTAATGGTGTTTATCTTGACGAACAAAAGGGGTGCTGGAAAGGCTCGAGAGGTACCAAAGAGCAACTACTAATTGATAAAGCATTAATGCAGGATGCGGAGAAGAAGAAGAGGAATCTGAGCGTAGCATGGATCGCTTACAGAAAGGCTTATGACATGGTTCCTCATTCATGGATACGTGAAACACTATTGATGATGAAGATTGCTGAGAATGTGGTAGGGCTTTTAGAGACAAATATGGCTCAATGGAAGACGGTGCTGACAGCAAACAGAGAGGAGA